>NW_017893473.1:0-69744 GCF_001540865.1 Ananas comosus
AATAATAAAAAATGGAGTAAAACTGATAATTAATATGAAGTTAATTCAAGATGATTCCGGTTAAAAAATCCCCCCAAAATAGAGATTTTCAATCGTCGCCTCTCTCAAAGAAAAATTTTGAAATTCCCAAATACCATTCCTCAAACCGATTTATAAACTAATAAAATTCAAGCACCAAAAATCGTCTAAACATGTAATGCAATGAATAAAAATATGCAATAAGCACCAAACAAAGCATTACATAAACAATAAAACAAACTAAGACAAAGAGCAAGGAAAGATATCACCTTTCCGGATCCAAACTTGTCGGATCGTTGGTTTTCTCGACTTGTTGACGTTAGGTGCTGTTTGTTTAGATTTTTGATCAACCGTTGGTCGTTTCGTCGCTTGCGGCTTCGGTTGAACTTGTCGTTGTGCATTAGAATTCCGATTCCCTCGATGTGCTCGACTCAAATGATTTGGATTTCGATTTCGTGGGGGATGTCGAGTTGTAGACGATGTCGATTGAGGTTTAGACATTGCCGATTGATTCTTCGTTTCCTTATTTGAGCAATTCCTTTTAATGTGTCATTTGATGTCACATCGAAGACACACTTTGCCTTTTAAAGTTGTTGAGACTTTAGATGTCGCAGTTTGATCCTCCTCAACATATGTCCGTTCATATCCAAGGCCCAATTTGCTCGTTTGACCCAATCCAAGCATTTTATCCAATTTCTTAGATCCCGATGAAAACTTTTGAATGTCGGTTTGGAGTTGTCGAACTTAGTTGATCAAGGATTGATTGGATTTGTGCGATTCATGAAATTGATGCTCCAAAAATCCAATCTTGTCTTTAGATGATTTGTTCGTTGATTCCGCTTCATTGAGCTTCTCTTGGAGGTCCGAATTATTCTTCAAAATTGAGTCCCTTTCCTCCTCGAGAGCTTTGTTCGTGGTTTTCAAGTTGTTGTTATCCTCTTCGAGACTCAACAAACGACGCCTCAACTTCTTATTTAGTTTGGCCATCTTCTTTGATTCAATAAGAAGTTGATTGTACGCTTCCGCTATGTCGTCGTCGTTTGATTCCTCCTCATTTTCGCCATTGTCACTCGAAGAATCATGTGAAGAAAGAGAAATATTGGAATTAGTAGTAATAGAGGATAAACACACAACGTTAGACGAAGGCAAGGTAGATGTAGCAAATAAAGCAAGATTTCCATTCTTTTCTTCGTCACTCGAGCTTGAATCACTTAAAGTTGCATCATCCCACGTCTTTACTTGCAATGCCTTCTTAGTATATGATTTCTTTGAGGGATAATCCGTTGCGATGTGACCGTAGCCTTTGCACTTGAAGCATCGGATTTCGCCTTCAAATTCATCCTTTTCTTTCGAAGCCTTTGCACGCTTCTTCTCTTTAGATGTAGAAGATTTAGAAAACGTTTGTTGCTTAGACGATGTAGCCTTGTCCGAATTGTTCTTCTTTCAAAAATTCCGGCGAAACTTCTTCGTTAGGAGCGCCAATTGATGTTCGAAGTCAGCAATTGAGATCTCTCCATCGGAATTCGAGTCTCCATCTTCCTCTTTCGTCGATTTCAACGTAACCCCTGTGCTTTTAGAGAAAGACTTCGAAGAAGATTGATTAGTAGGAAAAGTCATCTCATATGTTTGTAAAGCACCTACTAATTCTTCGACTTTCATCTCGTCCGGATGCTTAACGGTCTCGATCGCGGCAACTTTTGCCCGAAAGCGTTCCGGAAGAGTTCGAAGAATTTTTCTAACAACCTTTGAATCCGGGATTTTCTCTCCCAAGTTAGCGCATGTATTGACAACGTCTTGTAGACGCGTATAGTACTCGGTAAAGGTCTCATTTTCATCCATAGAAATAGAATCAAACTTGCTTGTTAGCATTTGCAATTTTTGAACCTTTACTAAGCTCGTTCCTTCATGCGTAACTTGTAGAGTATCCCAAATCTCCTTGGTGGTTTCACATGCCGAAACACGAGTAAACTTCGTTTGAGACAATGCATATTAAAGCATAAAACTTAGATCAGCGAAAAATAACTTGTTTTGATGTTGTTCAAGTGTTCTACTAGCAAGGTAATGCCCTAAAACACTGATCTATAGCAAAAAATTGCATAAAAAACGAATCAAAATTAGAGATCAAACTATATCTCGGAATTTTCTGAAAAATAGGCAAAAACGATGTTGAATCATGAAGTCCGAGCTAAATACTTACAAATCTAAGGGGGAAAGCAGTAGATCTGGAGGAGGAAGATCCCAGGAGCTCTCAGGACAAGAGAAATCGTGATTTAGTTTTGATTTGAGGCAAAACGAAGCGCTATACCCGGATATAAGCCGCTCGGGTACAAACCTTTTACCGGTACACGGGTTCTAGTACAGGTACAAGGACCAAAATGTGAAATTTTTTTTTTCGAAAATTATGCTTTAAAAATCCATCAAATTTAAATTAATTTCATACAAATTAAGGATTTAACTCTAAAAATCATTATAATGAAGGTAAAATATTATAAGATTTCAAAATACATCAAAGCATCAAAATTTCATTATAAAAAATGATCTTAAGTTTCAAAATCATCAAAATGTAACGGTTCACGAAAAATGATTTTTAGAGCTTTGGCAAAATTGACACTAATTTGTTGCAATCCGTTCAAAATAGAGATTTAACTAATATGATACCGGGGGTGGCTCTTTGAGCATCTTTTTCAAACTAACACCTTATTACTCCGAAAATTCTAAAATATTCAATTTTTTTTTTCAACCTTTTCGGTTATTCAATTCAATCTTCATGTAGTAGCTTCACACACTTGCCGGACGACCGGGGTGGTAGCTCTTTCCTACATGTGGTGGTAGTTTCATATTCCTTTTGGATGTAACTTTTTCCACATCTTTTTAAACATAGGAGTTTTTTTCCCTTTTTTTTAAAAAAATTTCAAACTCTCCCTAAATTAGACAATCTCACAATTGAAAATATTTTGACAAATTTTAGTCTATTAGCGAATATCCATCTATCATATTCAACACACACAATCAAGATGAATTAATTACCAAGAGGTCAAATTTGATTTCAAAATTTTGATGAATATATGTATTAAGAAATCATATATTAAATTATCGTCAAAATAATAAAAAATGGAGTAAAACTGATAATTAATATGAAGTTAATTCAAGATGATTCCGGTTAAAAAATCCCCCCAAAATAGAGATTTTCAATCGTCGCCTCTCTCAAAGAAAAATTTTGAAATTCCCAAATACCATTCCTCAAACCGATTTATAAACTAATAAAATTCAAGCACCAAAAATCGTCTAAACATGTAATGCAATGAATAAAAATATGCAATAAGCACCAAACAAAGCATTACATAAACAATAAAACAAACTAAGACAAAGAGCAAGGAAAGATATCACCTTTCCGGATCCAAACTTGTCGGATCGTTGGTTTTCTCGACTTGTTGACGTTAGGTGCTGTTTGTTTAGATTTTTGATCAACCGTTGGTCGTTTCGTCGCTTGCGGCTTCGGTTGAACTTGTCGTTGTGCATTAGAATTCCGATTCCCTCGATGTGCTCGACTCAAATGATTTGGATTTCGATTTCGTGGGGGATGTCGAGTTGTAGACGATGTCGATTGAGGTTTAGACATTGCCGATTGATTCTTCGTTTCCTTATTTGAGCAATTCCTTTTAATGTGTCATTTGATGTCACATCGAAGACACACTTTGCCTTTTAAAGTTGTTGAGACTTTAGATGTCGCAGTTTGATCCTCCTCAACATATGTCCGTTCATATCCAAGGCCCAATTTGCTCGTTTGACCCAATCCAAGCATTTTATCCAATTTCTTAGATCCCGATGAAAACTTTTGAATGTCGGTTTGGAGTTGTCGAACTTAGTTGATCAAGGATTGATTGGATTTGTGCGATTCATGAAATTGATGCTCCAAAAATCCAATCTTGTCTTTAGATGATTTGTTCGTTGATTCCGCTTCATTGAGCTTCTCTTGGAGGTCCGAATTATTCTTCAAAATTGAGTCCCTTTCCTCCTCGAGAGCTTTGTTCGTGGTTTTCAAGTTGTTGTTATCCTCTTCGAGACTCAACAAACGACGCCTCAACTTCTTATTTAGTTTGGCCATCTTCTTTGATTCAATAAGAAGTTGATTGTACGCTTCCGCTATGTCGTCGTCGTTTGATTCCTCCTCATTTTCGCCATTGTCACTCGAAGAATCATGTGAAGAAAGAGAAATATTGGAATTAGTAGTAATAGAGGATAAACACACAACGTTAGACGAAGGCAAGGTAGATGTAGCAAATAAAGCAAGATTTCCATTCTTTTCTTCGTCACTCGAGCTTGAATCACTTAAAGTTGCATCATCCCACGTCTTTACTTGCAATGCCTTCTTAGTATATGATTTCTTTGAGGGATAATCCGTTGCGATGTGACCGTAGCCTTTGCACTTGAAGCATCGGATTTCGCCTTCAAATTCATCCTTTTCTTTCGAAGCCTTTGCACGCTTCTTCTCTTTAGATGTAGAAGATTTAGAAAACGTTTGTTGCTTAGACGATGTAGCCTTGTCCGAATTGTTCTTCTTTCAAAAATTCCGGCGAAACTTCTTCGTTAGGAGCGCCAATTGATGTTCGAAGTCAGCAATTGAGATCTCTCCATCGGAATTCGAGTCTCCATCTTCCTCTTTCGTCGATTTCAACGTAACCCCTGTGCTTTTAGAGAAAGACTTCGAAGAAGATTGATTAGTAGGAAAAGTCATCTCATATGTTTGTAAAGCACCTACTAATTCTTCGACTTTCATCTCGTCCGGATGCTTAACGGTCTCGATCGCGGCAACTTTTGCCCGAAAGCGTTCCGGAAGAGTTCGAAGAATTTTTCTAACAACCTTTGAATCCGGGATTTTCTCTCCCAAGTTAGCGCATGTATTGACAACGTCTTGTAGACGCGTATAGTACTCGGTAAAGGTCTCATTTTCATCCATAGAAATAGAATCAAACTTGCTTGTTAGCATTTGCAATTTTTGAACCTTTACTAAGCTCGTTCCTTCATGCGTAACTTGTAGAGTATCCCAAATCTCCTTGGTGGTTTCACATGCCGAAACACGAGTAAACTTCGTTTGAGACAATGCATTAAATAAAGTGTTTATGCCCTTGCCGTTAAACGAAGATGCCTCGTTTTCATCTTTCGTCTACTTGTTCCGTGATTTTGGCGTTTCAACATTCTCGACCTTTTCAATAGGATGTTTCCATCCAGATTCTATTGATTGCCAAACGCGCTCATCGATAGCGATTAGAAAAGCTCTCATGTGAACCTTCCAATAGGTATAATTTGTGCCGTCAAAGAGCGATGGTCGATTAATGTTTCTGCCTTCGGCCATTAGATAACAATTTATCTAGATCCCGCTCTGATACCAATTGAAAGTTTTGAGGAGCCCAAGGATCTATCTAGATTGTATCTATCACCTAGAGGGGGGTGAATAGATGAAAGAGCCAAAAACCACAAATCTCAATGCGATAAAAATAAATGCGAAAAATAAAAATCACACCGAGATTTACGTGGGAAAACTCCAATTTGGAGAAAAACCCACGGGACCAACACGCGAAAAAATAATCCACTAAGAGAAAAGATTACAAGGTGATTACCGACTCCACGGACTCAACCTCTCTTAACCTCCTATGAATCTCGCGCAATCCTCCGGGTTGTCCACGCACTCACGCTCGAATCCACGAACGCCACGTCTCGAATCCACGAAACGCCTCGCACACGTCCGAATCCACGAACGCCACTCGAATCGACGAGCCTTTGATCCAAATCCTCAAACCGTCATTAATCACACCGAATCCACGACGCCGTTTATGAAGAGCATCATGAATATGGTGATCCTTCGCGTAGAGTATCGTAGAAAACCAAGAAAGAAGACTCCAAGCGAAGACTAGATCAAATCGACATATAGCAAATGCGAAACGATACCTCGATTTGATCTAAAGAGGCTAATTTGTAGAAAATAGGTTTAGAACGAAATACTAGCCTCTAGGGTTCTTTAATTGTGTATTCTTATGATCGATCATCGATTAGAGAACCCCTATAGCTTATTTATAGACTTTAGAATCAAAACGGAGTAGGATTAGAAAGTTTCTTTCCATATTCAGCACGTTGTACCGGAACACGGGAAGCTGTCCAGGGTACAGCATGACGGAAGATTTTTCTGCGAAGCTTCTGTACCCTGAACAGACTGCAGCTTGTTCCGGAACAAGGCTTGTACCGGTACAGCCATGATGGTTGGAACCATCGTAATTCCCTGCGGTAATAGCCGTTGTCTGTACCGGTACAGAAAAACCCTTGTACCGGTACAACAATTCAATTTTCGCTGAAAATGCATTGTTTCGAGTTTTACAAGCTCTTAGAAACTTTCTAATCAATTACAACTTGAAAATTATGATTCTAAGATCTATAATTAAGTGTGAATCATTATAAACAAGATTTAAAGCTTACCTAAGCATCGTGATTCAAGTTTTGCGTGTTTTGCGTCCTTTCCGATTCTTTGATCTTCAATACTCCGCTCTGGACTTCTTCAGGACTCCGACTCAACCCACGAAACTTGCCAACACATAGGACCTAACACTGGGGAGGCCCTCCACCCTAGGAGCTTTCCTCCCAAGGTCCCCAAGGTCTGCCCAGTAGACCTTGGGAGGTGCAGTTTTGTCCAATGGACCAAAATATTTTGGTTTATTGGACCAAAATCTATCTTTTTTTAAAAAAAAATAATACAAATTTATTTATTTTTTTTAAAAAATTTAATATTTACTTTAGTATAATTATTTTTATAATTTTTTATTATTTTAATTAAAATATTAATTTAAATGAAAATATTGAATGTTTATATTTTTAAATTTTTTTAAAAATAAATATTTTATTAGGCTGGTTCGAAGCACAACCTGACCTGGCACGGTCGAGCCTTCTGGGCCGAAGGGCCGTGCCGGGCCAGAGGATAGACAATTTGGGCCCGGCACGGCCCGTCTTGAAATTAAATTCGGGCCGAGCCGAGCCTGCTCCTAGCCCGTTTCGGCCCAAAAAATGTGGGTCGTGCTGGCCCGGCACGGCCCACATTACACCCCTAGTGGAGAGTAGGATGCATGTACACCTCCAAATGAGTGTGACTGATGAAGAGAATCCCACCTTTGGATGGGATGGGTCTGAATCCTACACCTATTTTGGGTGTATCCCTAGCATTGCTCATGGAAATGGAAAGTCTATAGCCAGTGTATTGTTGGCTGGAAATAATCTATATCGTTCACCGTGAAAACAACGAACGGTGGCGAGACTTAAATTATAAGATCATTACTCTAAATTTTTACCATTATGACCATAATGTCTTTATAAGATAATAGCTTTTATATCTTGTTGACGCTTCGAATGTGTGGAGGCGACTATATGTACGCGGCAGGTCTGCGCACGATACTCATGGTCACAGCAAAAGTTCTTTTCCAGCATGTGTACAGACCTGCCATTTGTACAAGGCCGTACACACAAAGCGTCAATAATCAATCAACCAAATCCAACTTCAACAAATATAGAAGATACAATATAAGTTGTTGGGTACAAGAGTATGAACAACTATAAGTAAAAATATTCAACTTTTTTATCCATACATCGACCTCGAAAGGGTTACATCTCTAGCACGTATTACAATTCTATTTCATTTTCATCTCTCAACTTAAATACATAAATGTGTCTAAGTTATACAATACATCATCAACATCCCTAATGCCAATCGGTGACATAAACTTGTGGACATATTTTGTATTTTTTCTTAATTAATTAAGGGTAAGTTTTATTTATGTTTATTGCTAATAGTGCAATATATTTATATGAATCATCCGTCGAATATTTATTGAGGAAATATATTCCTAAAACTTAAAAATTTGAGATATATGATTTTTTGTACAAGATTCTTAAATACTCCTAACTTTATCATAAAGATGATGATATTTTTGGATAAGCCAGTATATGCTATACTTCTAAGTTCAAATGACGAATCTCAAATCACTAGTGTGGAGACACTAAAGGAAGCATACAGGTACTTGTTAGCGAACAAATACACTGAGTGTGATCATTTAGTTGAACAGTCACATGGTTCCTTATTCGCCAGTGGCTAGTTCTTTGCTATAGTTATGTGAAGTACTCCTCGGACTTGAGGCTTCATGGTTGCTTTATATAGAGATTGCTACCGTTTGATTTTATTAATACTTAAACTCTGATCATTAGTCTGCTATTGTGAAGAATAACAGGACACACCAATGCCTCAAATGGATGACTAATACCAACAACCATTAATTGCCATATTGGTCTAAAGACCTATGGCTAAGCCACGTGCTGCTCGATCGCCTCCCTAGCATATAATCCTAACAGGCACCTTGTAGGGCTCACGGGTGGAAAATGCAACCACTTTTCTTGAAAAGAATACTCTCTTGCGGTGGATCAGACCACTGGTGTACGTGAAGATGCTCATGAGCTGTGACAATCGATACAATATGCTCAATGGCCAACAACGGCAACTAGCCGATAGAGTAATCCACAATGTCCGACTAAATTAGGTCCGCTGTTTTCGAAGAAAATGTTACCATGTCACTGACCTATAAAGTCTATATAACCAAGTCACCATATATGAGATACGAAAGGTCATCATGCAACAGATATATGATATCACTATGTAAGAAATACAAATATTACCCATATCACTGACCTATAAGGTCTATATAACCAAATCACCAACCACTGCAGTCAAATCATGACAACTAATCATAATCAATGCTACTCTACAACTAGATCATGATATTATAGATGAGAATAAACTGTAGAGTAGGCCATAAAAAATAAGGGAGGTATAAAAGCTCAGTAGACAAGCATATATATATATATATTACTTCAATAAAAAAGGATAAGAAAGAAAAGAAATTACCGAGAAGGCACTGCTCAACCGACTTTGGATTGAAGTACCCATTACTACCATAGACTAAATCCGGGTCGTCGACCCCATGTCGATGCCACTCGCAGCCTATGCAAAGTCCAACATAAAGCCGTAATTAGCCCAACCCGGTAATTACCCAAATGCTTAGTACTCTAAGGGAGTCCAACCGTTGAATAATTGGGTCTTCGAATTTCGATCGACGATCACCGAAAAATCGCTCGATTGTCGCACCGACTCGTCAAAATGTCACTCCAACCCACGGGATATTCCAAAACAAGTCCCACACATATCCTACCTCGCCTGTTGTCCAAACACATCATTTTAATACTATTGGGGCAGCTGCACAAGTAGTGCGTCGAAACGAAAAATCGAGATCTCGAAAATCACCTGTTTGGCCCCCGGAATGGCAATTTCGACACTGGAACCACCCGCAGCCACCTTACTGCAACCAGATGTGTCAAACCTCACACTAATATCATTCAATAAGGCTCATAGTACTGCTGGAAACAATAACAACCCGCGCAACACGAAATCGCGCCCAAAACCACGTGATTTTCGCATTTTGGGGTCTAGGTTAGTCCTGAAGTGTTCCAAAACACTCCGAAATTCATTCAACCAACTTTTCTGTCCCAAAACACTCATTTTTGGATGTTGGAACAGCCGCATGCTAAGTGGTGCGATCCGGATGCGAAATCCCCAAAATCCACTATGCCGGGTTCCCAAAAATTGCCGTTTTAGGCTTCGGACCTACCTAGGGTCATTCGCTGGTCCGTGTTTCACACCAGCGAGGTCCCAACCAGCTAACAAAGCTATTCTATTAGTGCAACCAGTAGCTAAACCCGCTTTACAAAAACAAAGCCAAAATCGCCCACAAAGCACACTTAAACCGTCATTTAAGGTGCCGATCACCACGAAAACCCATTTAGGGATTTCCCAAGCCTTGAACAACAAGTTCAAACACTCCAGACCTGAACCACACCATTCAGGACAGCCCCAATGCAAAACGCATCATAGCGGCATTATGTTGAACACCCGGCGCATGATAGAAGCTTACAATAATACATTGTTTAGGAATTTACTTTTGATTCCATGACTTTGGAATCCAAACGAGGGTATGGTCCAAATGGTCTCGACACCCTGAACGTCGTGCTCACTGTCTGGAGCACAAATGATGACCAAGAAGCTTTGAAACAACAAAAAAACCCTCCAACAAAGGTATCCTAGGAACGGCCAAGTCCGCCATGCACTCCGAGGCTTCGCTGATCGCAACGAAGGTGAGCACCGAAGTCTTCCAGGTCCCAAGGATGTCGTTGTCACGCCCCGGGGTCCTTTTGAAAGCCAATTTGAAATCGGGCTATCCTTATGAATCAAAGCAAGTGGAAAACTGCCCCCCTCTCTTGTTAACCTAGACCCCAATGTCGCGCAACAGACCCACAACAAATATAGAAAGTTTTCGAAACAAACGAACAGAAACTTTTCTGTATTTGTATAGCGTAGCACATAGTACAATTTGCAACCATTTCCTCAACTCACACACACATCAACAATAGGATGAACAAGGATTGATATTTAACAACATTCAACTAGTAGTACTTAGTCACATCCATTCATTCATATTCATTCGACTATTAGTTTCAAATGTCTCCCACTCAAGGACTTTACTTTGAAAACCTAACTTCAATGAAAACCCATGAAAATCATTTGAAAACTGTCCCCCACCTGTGGACCTTCATTTTGGGAAAGCACTACCACGAGGGATAGAAACTACGAGAAAATTAGTTTGAAAACTATCTCCCACACGCAAACCTTTATTTTGAAAACACTACCACAAAGGATAGAAACCAATGATAGAAATCCGAGTCCAAAGCCACAAGTGTACAAAACCAGTGTCCCAAAAACCCCGAGTAACCATACCTCATAAGTACAATATCCAAAAACCCACAAGTGTAAAGTAACATTTGAACCACATGAGAAACCTACTAACAGGTATAGGGGAATGCTGTACTATCCACAAGTAACTCTATCGTCGGTAAGAGTAAAGTCCAAAAAGATATACCGTGACCCGAGACTAATAAGACAGCCCACTAGCTACGGCCTCCCGCATCCCGACCGCTCCCACCCGTGTCACCTGTGGAGAAATAGGGGTGAGAAACCAACAAGGGTCTCCCAGTGGGTACTGCAAGCCAACAAAGGCAAACATACTCACCAGTAACCAAGTATAGGTAAAGTAAGGTCTACAGTAGTAATACAAGTGTAGAGAAGCACTGCAAGTAAACATGCAACAATCGGTACTATAGCTATATGCGTCAACCGGACGAGAAGTCCAAATGAACCCAATCATACCGCCGTGTCGGTCTAAGGACATAAGGCAAAAGCCACTCTCTGCTCGCTCACCTAGCATATAACCTTAGCAAATAGCCGCTGGGCTCACAGGTTGGCAACCAACCACTTTTTCGAAAAAGAATACCCTTCTATGAGGGATCAGACTGCTGGTGTTCATGAAATGCTGTCGAGCTGTGGCGATCAATGCGAATATGATCAATAGCCAACCATCGTCGAATAGCTGACAATCACTGCCCCTCAGGGCACACCGACCAATCGGTCATCGAAACTGTACGGATAAACAAGCACCGACCACTTAGGTCAACTAAGATAGACAAGGTCAACATCCACTCAAAAGTATGTAAGTACCAACCACTCAAATCAACTAGTAGGTATGATGTCAATGTCACTAGGAGTATGCAGGCACCGACCACTCAGGTCAACTAGAAATGTATATCGATGTCACTACCGCTCTACTCTAAGTCATAGATACAAAAGAGAGTATACTAAGTAGAACGAGGTCGAAGTCATGTGGTGAAAGGCTTGAGTACTAGATATATACGTATATGCAAGTAATAAAAAAAGAGTGATAAAGGAAACATCACCGAGCGTGCATCACTGAACCGCCTTCGGATCGAAGTACCCACCTGTGTCAATACTGCACCTAGCTTCCACATTGTGCAGATGTAAGGACTGAGATTTGGCAGTGTAGCTAAACTCTCTGTTAACGATGTTTTTGTGTATTTTAATTAAAAAAGAACTCGTCAAGTTTTGAGAGAAAACGAGTTAGAATGAAGATTTTATGCGATCTTTAGTTATCACTTAAAGTGAATAGTAACACGGGTTTTCGGAAAGGCCAATGAGTAGAGATGGCTTCTGGCGCGTGTCAGACTCCGTTCATAGCGATCCAATAGCTCGTTTCTAATGGTTCGACTATTTCGGAACCATTGGCACTGACGGATTTTAGGTTTGACATACGAATTTCGAGAAAACTGGAGATACATGTATTCTACGTATTTGTGTGTAGTTTTACCTATTGGAGAGAGAGGATGGATTTTGTCACGAATCTGTGACCAAACCAGGCGAAAAAAATCATGGGCTTGAGGTCTGTCGTCCTGATCGCACTGGTACGATCCGTTCTCAAATCTGATGGACGGATCTCTTGATATCGCGCTTTGATCGATAAGGGGTCATAAATGGCGAAACGGAAATTTTGCAAAATGCCCTTCATTTTATATACCGTTTTGCGTGAAATCGAAAATAGGGGTGTGTTCGCGCGTTTTACTCATGCTGTGAGGGACTCGGTTCTAAATATCGAGTTTCGGTGGACTAACTCGCATTTATACACCTTATATGTATTTAGCATTTTAGGGTTTGCACCATGCAAACCCTAACCCTAGCACCAGCTAACCTAGCCGCCCCTACTCCCCCTCACCTCGTGCGCCACGCACCCCCGGCCGCTGCCGACCTAACCCCGGTCGGCCAGCCGCGGCCACCGCCACCTTCTCCTTCCTCTCCACCTACTCCACTACCTCCCTTTTTGTTCTCTTTGGCCGAGGGTGGTGCAGGGCACTCCCCTCTCCCAGCCCCTCTCCAGTGTCACCCTTGGACTCCGGCAACCCTCCTCGGCCCGTCGCTGCCGTCCCGCGCGCTGCAGCTGCCGACCCAGCAGCTTGTAGCCATCTAGGCCGAGCTCGAGCCGAGGTCAGTGTGCGACTCTTTCCCTGCGGCATCCCTCCGATCTCAGGTGGTCCGTCGCCGCCGCCCCGAGCCAACCGGAGCGTTGCGCCGCGCTACAACCGCCCTGCGGGCTGCCTGGGCGAACTTGGGCTGAGCTGAGCTCGCTTCCTTTCCTCCGTACCGCGGCCGCCCGGGGCTACCCTTGCTGCCTCCCTTCGACCTCAGGCGACCCCTCGCCGCCACCCCGAGGCGGCCCGGCTGCCGCCGAGGGCGGCGTGGAACCTTGAGCCCGAGCTTGGCCTGTGCGGGCTCGGCTTGCTCCGCCGCAGCTGCCACTGCCTCCCGCTGCCAGCCGGCACGAGCCCCGGCCTCCCCACTTTGGCCGCACCCGTCGACCACCGGCACGCTCGCCTCAGAGCTGCTGCTGGCCGTGCCCTAGCTCTCACTGCTCCGGTAAGCATAGATAAGGTTTTTTGGTTGCTGTTTTGGGTTTGCGCATGCTTTTCCGGCGATTCGAAGCTGTCCCAATGCCTCCGGAGGTGAGCACGGTGATCGCTGGTCAGTGCTGATCACAGTGCTCACCTCATTTTGGATCAGCAGATTTCGAAGTTGCGTTTTCAGCGCAGTTTTCCCCGAGTGCGTGCTGTTCGCTGAATGTTCGGGTCGCTCCCGCGCCTCCCATAGTGAGCCACTGTGCTCCGGATCATGAGCACGGCCTCCGGCACGTCGAAACCTGTCAGTATGTGTCTCGGCGGACCTCGAAAATCCTCGGTTTGCGGTAACGAGCCACAAAACCTCTTTAGTTACATAAAATAATAGGATTTTATGTAAATAGAGGGACTTTTATGCAATTTTGCATCATGTGGCTACTGTGGACAGTACGTAAGTGTATGTGGTGACCTTTGGATTGATGGTCCAATGTCCGATAGCCTTTGCGAAAATCGAAAGTCGATTTTGGTGCCTTTGTCGGCGAAATTAGCCAGCGGAATGCGGTTTCGATTTGAATTTCATCCGACGGTGTGTGTTTGCCCTGTGTTGTGTCGCTGAGCCTTGTCAGCTAGTCACCATCATCATATCGTGAGTTCGAAGATGACGGGTGAGCGACGGTGGGTTCCGGTGTCGAAATTGGCACTTCCGGAAACCCGGATCCGAACAATTATCTGGCGATAATTGTCTAGTTGTGTAACCTTGTGTTTGCTACCAAGACATCCAAATCAATGTGTTTTGGGCAGCGGGTGACTCGTGCCACGAGTTGGTGAGTTTCGGGACACTTAGTGGGTCCCGACAGCGTTCCGGTGTGATTTTCGGGGCTTTCGGCGAGTTACGGTGATCGATTTTAGGAAACTGATTTTGGAAAATTGTGTGGGGTTTGTGAGTTGGGTATTTTTGGATTGGTAGGTTGGATACTGACCCGGTGAATCTTCGTAGGTTCGGTTGACTCGTTGCGTGCCCAGGTTTCTTACGCAATAGTGACAGGTGGGTGCTTCGAGCTGGTAGTCGGTGAGATCGTTTCGCTTTTCTATGTTCTTCTATATCATTATCGTAGTCTCTATATGTCGGTTACTTGTACTTATCGTTCGTTCATCTATAATTGTTACTTGCATGATGATAGTTGTTGATAGACATGTAGAGCATGCTTGCATATGTTGTATATCTATGGACCTTGGGTCCAGACAATACATCGACTCCTTTGTTGTGTGTTTCGATCTAGTTGATCGTGGTTCGGCATTGTACGCCCTTATATCTGGCTTCGCCCAAGGCATCGGCTTCAGTCGGCTTTCGCATTGAGTATATCAGCATGACTTAGTCACAGCACTTGGGTGTATTCATTGACACCATATCAGTTTGGCCACTGACGAGAGGTGTACTTATCCGGATGGATCGTCCAGTGGGCGGATGAATCAGGTCGGTGCAAGCAATGTGACAGGTAACGCTTGAGGTCTACGGACCACTATGGCAGGCACCAGATTGGGTATAGTTTTGGATTATATACCCTTGAGGCATCTGTTCAGTTGAGTTTTTGTTAAAGTAGTAGTTTGGTTTTTACTCATTTACTATCATGTTTCTATTACTACTGTAGTTGCTTTTATATCACACATATATCTGTTTATTCTATCTTCTTTGTTTTCCAGTGAATACGATTTGCCTTCTTGGCTCTGTCGTACCCACTGGAAAATCTTGATTGTGGTTTCTTACCCCCCATTTCCTCAAGTGACTCGGGCGAGGAGTTGATTCTTGGTGTGACGGGAGGACGTACTAGCTAGACTACAATAACGACCGTCACCCTAGTTATGTTTCATTTCCGCATTAGTAATTTTAAATAATTAAATGGTTCAGTTAGATGATCACTATGAATATTTCACTATTCGTGAACTGGTTTGAGTTGATGTTTTCATATGATGCTGGCAATTGGAGATTTATGAATAATTGGTTCTTGAATTTATGTATTTACGCATCGTGATTTTCTACCCCTCGAGGCAGTCAGTTTTCAAAAAGAAGTTTTCTAGTAGAAAACAATTTTAAAAGGTTTTCGAATGTTTTCTATGAATGATCAAATATAATTTAAAAATAAAGCTTCCGGGTGGGGAGCACTTTTAAATAGGATGATTGTTGTATTGTGCATCGTATCATCCAGCGCCTAAGAAGTCTTTAGAGGCATGCATCATCTCTAAGGATCACTAGCTGTATGAAAATGTATTGCATGAATTTTTTGTGGTTTGGTAAATATAGGTTGTTGTTGTGATCCTGATGTTATTGTTGGTACGCCGTGCAAATACAAAGAAGACTCTGTCCGAGTGGCTAGAGGAACTTTGTATTTGTGGTAGGTCTGTACGTCATGTGGGCTAGGTTGATTAAAAAGAAAGGGCACGTTTTCCGCAACTCTGATTTCAAAGATGGTATTCAGTTTAAAAGGCTTTTAAAATCGGCCCCGGGGCGTGACAACAGAACCGTTGACCTGACCTACGATAGGTTCTCCGAGTCAGAAATCAAACCTACTGACTCAAAAGACTTCGCTCACAAATCTAAGACCACCTACGGGATCGGTTTTCCAAAATCGATTCCCGAACTCGCTGGGAATTTCAAACACGTACCAGGATACCCGCGGGACCCACAAAACATTCCGAAATAGACCGACTCATGCCGTGAGTCACCCGTTGCCCTGAAACACATCCTTTTGAGTGACCGGGCACCAAACACAAGCACCAAGGTCAACTCGATCATCGTCGGTCGACCAATTCGCTCCGGGCTTCCAAAAGTGTCCATTTTGGCATCAGAAGCCTTTGCCACTCACTTGCCGCCTCCGAACACATGAGGCGACCGTGGCTGTCAGCCAACGGGGCTAGGCGATGATTTTCGGGGTGACCACGCAACTAGAAACTCATCGCGACGCGGAACTGTGTTTTACTATGTCACGCCCCGGGGTCCCTTTAGGTTAAAAACACAGCGAAAATTTTTTTTTTTTTGAAAACCTGACCCCAGAGTATGCCAGATCCGCCACAAATACAGGGAATCCACTGTTCACACGGACAGAGTCTCCCCTGTATTTGCACGGCGTCGATCAAATACACAGTACAACCAGGATACAACCACAACCAGATGAATATAAAAATAACTATACATTCATACATTCTTCACCATTCACATCACAGTTTTACATTCAAGGTTTAAACAGAAATCCACAAAAATCTTTTGAAAACTGTTTTCCTACACAAAAACCTTTATTTTTTTAAAAACGCTACCACGAGGGGTAGAAAACCTTTTATTTTACAAAATCCAGAAATCCACATTTTCAAATGTAAATAAATACTGAACCACATAAACTAACTAAACTATATATCAACAGAAATACCAAGGATAAATAACTAAATCGAAATAACCTGGGTCGGAAGCTCTATCGACCGCTACACACGTACCTCACGTCTCGTCCCACTACTCATCGCCGCGATACCTGAAAAATGGTGGGAGAGGTGAGAACAGTAACATGTCTCCCTCCCAGTGGGTACGCAAGCCGAGAAGGCGGAGGAGTACTCACCGGATCAGGAAGAACTATAAAACAACATGGGTCAGTGGAAATAAACAAGTAATGAGCAGATATACAATAGCGATAAACTGAAAGGAAGTAAGAACTATACTAAATAAGCGGCTACCGCTACTGTAACAGGAACAGAAAGCATACATGAATATCTACTATAGTAGCAAGACAACTATAAAGTAAGATCTGTAAGTATGCATGCAACGACTGCTACTATAAACATATGCGTCAATGGAACAATCAGTCCAAAAGTACCCAATCTGAAACCAATGCTCTCTTGGTCAGCACCGCAGACCTCAAGCCAATGCCCTGGAGGTCCGCACCGCAACACCTCCCGACAGTACCACTGCCGCTCTAACATGCATATAACCCCTCTAGGGCTCACGGGTTGTCACCATTCAACCACTTTTCCGGAAAAGAACACTCCTTGCGGTGGATCAGACCGCCAGTGTTCGTGAAAATGCGACGAGTATCGGGCAATCAATGCAATATGCTCAATGATCAACCGTCGGCAACCGGCCGACAATCCTGCCCCCCAGGGCCCATCGACCGCATGGGTCATCATGTAAACAAATCGACCAACCAGGTCGTAAGTATAGGGTATGAAACTCGACCAACCGGGTCACCAGTACAGGATATGAAACTCGACCAACAAGGTCACAAGTATAGGATAGGAAGCTCGACCAACAAGGTCCTAGATACGACACAGAAGACTCGACCAACCAGGTCGTAAGTATAGGGTATGAAACTCGACCAACAATGTCACAAGTATAAGATATGAACTACCGTCGGCCACTAGCCGGCAATCCGACCCCTCTGGGTACACCGACCTCAACGGTCATCGGACAACAGAAGTCAAAAAATCAACCAACCAGGTCACTGATACGAAGTACAAGAAACCACTAACCAGGTCACAAGATCATATACAGATAAAGTCTACTCTACTCCTACACATGATACTACACCTGGCAACAACTAAGTAGAGTAATAAGGAAACAGTATGGGTGCAAGGCTCAACATAT
Organism: Ananas comosus; assembly: GCF_001540865.1. Taxonomy (NCBI): domain Eukaryota; kingdom Viridiplantae; phylum Streptophyta; class Magnoliopsida; order Poales; family Bromeliaceae; genus Ananas; species Ananas comosus. The sequence continues at coordinate 18,020 of NW_017893473.1, forward strand.
ATATGGTAAAAGATATAAACAACAAGGGTAAAGGAAACGTCACCGAGCGTGCACCACTGTACCGACGTCGGATCGAAGTACCCACCTGTACGTATCTGACGAAGGTCTCTCGACTGTGAAGACGGTGCAACCGAACCTACGAAAGGTCCACGGGTTAAGGTCAACCCACTGACATGAAAAGCTAACTCACAACCCCTGCTAACCAGAACCACGACCGGTTTCCCAAAATCGATTACCAAATAAGCCGGAAGTCCCGAAAACTGCACCGGAACTTCCTCGTCGCTCACCCGTCGTTTCCGAACCCTCAAAACGACGCGGGTGACCAGCCAACCAGGCTCAGCGACGCCACAAACAGCCACGAGGCACCATCGGATGAAATCCGAACCGAAACCGCGTTCTATCGGCGGATTTTGCCGAAAACGCTCCGGAAATCACTTTTCGATTTCCGCAAGGGCTTGGGGCCTTGGACGATCAGTCCAGAGGTTATCCTCAGCCCAAACAAGCTGCCTACAGCATCTACAACGAAGCGGAAAACCTAAAAGCCCATACCGATACATGAAATCGCATCATTTCATGTGATTTCTAGGCTTTTCTGGACCGTGCACGCAAACCAGAGGTCGATTAATCCGACCGTCGTACTCGCTGACAGGTTTCAGCATGTCGGAGGCCGTGCTCACCTTTCGGAGCACTGCCGGCCACTGCGGTGCGCGCACGAGCGATGTGAAATTCAGATAAACTGCGCGCACCGCGCGAAGATCGTGACTAACTCACAAACCAGGGCATCATTGCCGCTGTTGGAGGTGAGCACGATGTTCAGCACGAGTTGTAGATCATCGTGCTCACCTCCCGAAGCTTAGGAGACTTATCGGATCACCGGAAAGGAGACCGGAACCTCGAAAATCAGTGCTGGAACATAAAATACCCTTACCAGACCCGAGGAGAGCTAGGGTTGGTCGCCGGCGGCCGGGAGACGGGCGGTCCGGCCGGAGGAGGGAGCACTCGGTCCAGGAGGTCCGGGGAAGGTGCTGGCCGGCGGCGGGCGGCAACCGGTGGCGCGGCGGCTGAGATCCACCCTTCACACTTCCTCTCGGGTTAGAACTTCCTGGCGGCGCGGCGGCGGCCGGAGGAGGTCGGGGCGGCGACGGTTCGGTGCCGGAGGTCGAGGGAAAGGCCGTGCACCCTACGGTGGGCTGCGGCAGCGCCTGGAAGCTGAGCGGGCCCGACCTCGGCCCGCACGTGCCCGGGGCGGCCACAGGAAGTTCCAGCGGCGGCCGGCGGCGCGCGGGGACGGCGGGGGACGCGCGCGCCGGGTTGCCGGAGGTCGCCGAGGCCGAAAGGAGGCAGCGTGGCCGAGAGGAAGGCGTGGTCGCAGAGCTTGAGCCGGCTCGGACAGGGCTGACCCGAGTTGGCCGCAGGGAGCAGGGGTGGCTCCGGCGGCGCTCGGGGGTGGCCGGGGCCGGCGGGGGAGGACGCCGGGGATGGGTCTCGGCCAGGGGAAGATGGTGCTCGGGCTTTGATGTTCCCCCGAGCACAACGATCGAAGATGTGGCAAGTCGGGCTAGAGGGGAACCGAGAGAAGGTTGGGGTGGCTTTTCCGGCGGCCGGAGCAGCTCGCCGGCGGCCGGGGCGTGAGCACTGGTTGGGCAGGGTGGAGGCGGGGCGGCTAGGGCAACTAGGAAGATAATTAGGGTTAGGGTTCCCTGGTTGAACCCTAGAACCTATTTATTCTATGTGTACAATTGCGGAGAACCCCTCCTAGTCCAGTAATTCTTACCAAGCCCCCCGCCAGCATGTGGATTATGCGTATAGGTCCCTCGACGTTCGAATTCGCGCAAGACCACGCATAAAATATTGGACCTTTTCGCGAATAATCGATTTTGCCAACATGACCTCTCAGCGGACTTTTCACGATTCCCGAAGATCCGTCCGTCGGATTTCCGATCCGACTGAGCCATCGCGTTCAGTACAACGGGGGCATCGAAACTACGATTTCGTTTCATCCAATTTGGTCACAGATTCGCGACGGAACCCATCCGCTCTCTAATTAATCCATATATCGTGCGTATACCAAAGTGTAAACCCATTAAACCAACTTTCGCATTAGAAATTGACTTCCCTACCACTAGTAGGGACCCGAAACATCCTTCACCCTACTCCAGGTCACAAGCACGGAGCACGAGAAGCTTTAGAATGCACAGAAAAGCAAAGAGCGGAAACCCTCTTTTCGGTAAAACTCCTTTTTCTCGAAAACCGTGCATCAGATCAGAAATCCGTCAGTGCCATTGGTTCTAGAATAGCTGAACCGGTCGAAACGAGCTATTGGAGTCCTATGCTCGGAGTCCGATACGGGCCGAAAGCCAACTCTACTCCGTGGCTTCTCCGGAAAACCGGAGTTACTATTCACTTTAAGTGAAAACTAATAATTGCGTAACTTCTCCGTTCTAGCTCATTTTCTCCTGAAACTTGACGAGTGCTTATGTAATTAAATTACACACATAAACATCATCAACAGAGAGTTTAGTTGCACTGTAAAAATCTAAGTCCTTACATACTAGCAATTTTGCCGAAAAATGCGCCAAAACCCTTCCGCCGCTCATCCATCACCTTCGGACTTCGAAGGTGGCAGTAGCAACCATCCAACAAGGCTTGGCGGGGTATCTAGGGCATTCGAATTGCCAATGTGCGAAAACCGCAACATAAACCGTGTTCGTTCGGCGAATTTTTGCCAAACGCGCCGTAGGACCCCGTTTCCACTTTGCAAAGGCTCCCGGACCTTCAATGATAGTCAAGAGGTTGCTAATATTGATTAAACGTTATCTGATTCTATGCATGGGGTCCTCATTGCATACAATTTGCAATTGACCGACTGAAGCATTTGCAATTGTCCGAGGCTGTGCATGGAGTCCTCATTGCATACAATTTGCAATTGACCCACTAAAATAATACATGAAATATGAGTTTCGAGCTCGTTACCCAGATCCGCATCACAATGGATTCATCCAACCAATTGATTTGATTCGTCTCACTGCAATGAAGCTCGTGCTCACTGTCTATAGTGCAATCGACGGTTGGACGGAATTCGCCTCATGGCATATGGCAACAGAGTCAATCCATCAGGTATTATATGGAACAATAACTAAATACAACTTATGTATCATAAACAGAAACTTACCCTTCTATTGGAGCCATTTATGATACTTTTAACACTTTTTCTTTATATAACTTTTTTCCTCTTTTGAGAAACAAAATTAACTGTATTTTATTTCTCTTGCATCAGTCTGCTTTTCTCTTCTACATGCATAGTCAGTAATTCATTAATTAATAATTTATTTTTATGTGTATTATAATAGATCTGAAATGGTCTGTATTCAGATGATAATGAGATTAAAATAAAGTGCACTAAGAATGAATTAGAGATGGTAACTTCAAGTGCGGCGAGCTACACTACAATATTTTGCATTTTCTTAATATGCTCGTGAATCGACCCTTTTTCAGAGTATTTTATGGAAGACAGTTTATTTATTAGGGTACCTGCCAAAGCTTTACTCGAGCTTGTAAACTGTTGCTCCACAGCATTCAAAAAATTGTGGGTTGTCTTACATCCTAGAATTGAATTTCGAATGTTTTTTCCCACACATGCCTTCATTAGCATTATACTAAGCTGATTACAATGCATCTGGCTTTCTAAAAATATTGTTTGAGTTGGCGTACTTTGATCTATAAGAGGGGCAGGTTTATCCTCTCTTAGAGTCAAATCAAGATTCATACACCCTAATCTAAGCATAATTTGTTCTTTGCACTTCGAGTAATTAGAACGATTAAGTATGCGAACAAAATCAACAAATAGGAACAAAGGATTAAGTAATAGGTGAAATATAATACATGTTTTATCATTAAATACCATAACTAAAAATCACCACACTAAAATTAGAAAAATATACCTTATATAACATTGCAATACTTTATTTAGGAGCAGAGTTATAGGCATAAATACTTCTTTTCCTATATGCATATACCTTATATGACATTATAATTAATCCCTTATTTGGGAGCAAAGTTATGAGCATAAACTTTCTGTAGGTCATAACAATCTCAAATTTCTTTTGTGAAAAAATTGTTAGCTTTTACCAGGCAAATTTCTCCAAATGAGTTAAAAGAAAAATTATCATTTTACACCACCCACTATAGCTTCATGTCTAGACTTTTTTTGGGGAGCAAACTAAATATATTATTAAAGTGCAATTTCTGCATGCACATTTTTAATGCGATTAATTTATCTTTTCTTCTGGTCGAAGCCGATTTGGCTTGCACCCGAACAGTTGAATTACTTCAATTAATCTAACTTAATGCTTCATATTATTATGAAAATTATCTAAAAACACAGCTTTAAAGTAAATTACGTTATTATTGCTTTTAGTTAAGGTTTGCTTTGAATTGAACCTAACCAGTCGAAATAATAAATTAATTCAACTTAAAGTTTAGTGTTAAATAATCTAACAATAATTATGATTATTTATGTTCGGTCAAAATAAGAGTACAAATACAATAATTTAAAAGATAATATCACAATAATAATTCAAATTTTATATATTCTTATTTGTCCACAAAATATAAGACAAATAAATTTATGATAAATTAATATTATATGCAAGATTAAATCCTTATAAGATTCTATATATTCACAATACTTTAATTAATATGAGTATCAAATTCCGGTGAATAAAAGAGGTTAAACAAATGATAAGCATGTAGTTAAATAGATCTTTGATAAATGAAAGAAGCTAGTAATTAGTTAATAAACCTTTGAGCTCTGTTGCGGAACCAAAAAAATTTAAAAAAAGATGTTGATAGGCGTGTTTGAATTGAGGGACATAATTTTAATGCAACATCAAGATAACGCATATAACTAACTAGAATCGATCTATATTGGGACTATAAGTATAATGAATACAATATTCTAATTAGGGTACGTAAAATAAACAAAATCTCTTTATAAATAATTATTTTTTTCTTTGACTTTTAAAAAATCTACATTTTATCCCTTTTAAAGTTTTAGAAGTATTTTTTTAATATATTTCTATCATTTTGCAAGAGATTTTTGGTATAAATTAAAAAAATAAAAAAATAAGTATTTATAAGAAAGTTTTCTATAATCTAACCTTCTAATTAATCAACCAGAAACATGACCGAACCATTACAAATCACCTTCTTGGTCTTTTTTTTCTTTTTTCTTTTTTCTCTCCTTTTTTTTTTCTTTTTTTTTTGTGGTGAAGTTGGGTCCGCAAACAACATTCCATATGTACATGTTCTAAGACCCACCTCTTTAAACACTACAATACCAAGACCATATTCTCGTACCTTTGAGGGCCTTATAACATGACAAGGTCAAAGGTACAGGAAAGAGAAGATGACTATTTATATTATATATTTATTAACATAATTAGTTGTAATTCATTAATACTGTATCCATAGCGGAGCTATAATTAGACAAGCGATCCAAAATTGTAAAAGCCTTTTATTACATAATCCAAAAATTATCATAATTTGATCCAATTACTTAGGGGCGTTTGGTTGGATGTAGTTGCAGAAGCAGTGTGTAGTTGGAAATACATGCAGTTGCAAATGCTGCAGTTGTAACTACACCTAGTCTGTTTGGTTTTACGTAGTTGCAACTGCTGCAGTTACATTTCTTTCTGTTTGGTAATATGAAGCTGATAGTTGTATTTGTGAATTTTGTTACATTTTCAGATAGGTGGTGAGATTACCTTCACTAAACATAAAATAATTATATAAGTTTATTAATCATTTAAATTTACTATTTATAAAATAAATAGTAGATATATATAATATTCTTCAACTTATTAATCGACACATTTAAAATTTTAATTTATTTAATTTTAATATATAAATCAAACTTTAAAATTTAAAAGATTCTCTCATTTTTTTATCAAATTTAATAATATAATTAATTAAAACTTATTAAATTAACATACACGTCACATTCTATAAAAATTTTTTAAAAAACTATATTTATATTTTAAATAAAATAAATTTAAAAAATTTAATTTTTTGCACAAAGCTTGTATTGTCTAAAAAATTTTATTAGTATGAGTTTATTTACAAGTATTTTTATTTACCTATATACATATATTATTTATTTATTTAGCTATTTATTTATTTATTTATTATTGTTAATTTGTGGGTGATCCTATCCCTCACCAACTGCTGCAGTTGGAACTACGGCCAATTTGGATGTAGTTCCAACTGCAGCATTTGGACCTTCTTATGTAGTTGGAACTGCAGCAGTTGAACTCAACTACACTAAACCAAACAAAGGAATTGAGACTGCACGTATTTGCAACTGCACTGCAGTTGCAAATGCGTGCAACCAAACAGCCCCTTAATATATACAATATTTAGTTTATTGTTTAAAATTTTGATATCAATTGATAGATTTTTATTGGAATGTAAAAAAAACAAAACTAAATACATATATCAATGCCCATCAAAATCATAAACAAAATAGAATATAACTCACAGAGCGCCAAAAAGAAAATGTTTTTTATCAATCTGTGGAAACGAGAAGTCCGGTAGCGGTATGAACATTACCAATCAAACTTGGGTAATTTAGGCACTCTCCCATATGGTGTAGAATAGACGATATTTCTTCACCAGAATGTAATGAGAAAGTAGCAGAGAATAAGTACCCCTTTATATTGTGTCCAAATTGATTTTCTATCAAAGTCTAATTAGCATTCTATTTAATTTAAATAGATAAAAATATGATAAGATATATAATATCAAGCAGTTTTATATTTATTAGGATTGACCTTTGTTTATAATAAATCTAAATTTGAATATATGATTAATTGAGCCACATTTATAGAAATCCTAACAACATATGCTATCTAGCAAATTATGAATATTGAGACCTCTCAAGAAGGAAAAGCATGTACTTATTTCTCGCAATCACACTAAAAATTATTGCACCAAATAAGTTATCTTTGACCGACCGTCCCTAGAGAGCAAGTGGCAAAGAATTTGGTGGTTGGTACCCGAGGTCCCAAGTTCGAATATAACCCTATGTATTTTTTCTCATTTGCTTCTCTTGTATCAAAAGAATCCACCAAATTTTCTTTTCTTTTTTGTTTCCAAAACTTTACAATGACTGTGAATTAAACTAGCCCTGCTTTGTTTGTTCGATCCTTTCAACAGATTGTGCTTTATTTTTTCTTTTTCTTTTTCTTTATCTTTCTTTCTTTGTTTTTTTTTTTTGGTTGTCATTCTTATTAAATGACACACTATATATACATCATCTGAATTTGATGGCTAGCTTTTGATTAATATGCCTGAGCAGAAATGGTGGCCACTTCCACTTTTTTTTTTTTTTTTTTTGAGAGACAGGTAGTACGTTACCGCTTCGTTTATTTCATTTATAGAAATAAACTTAGCTGAAAACATGAATATATAGAATTCAAATTTTTAGGACCTTAGATACCAATCACCAAACTCTTTAGCACTTGTGATAGTGACAGTCGGTGCGACTTCCACAAATATTAATATTGAGAAATGTTAGGAAAGGATGGAGGAAGAGTAGCTTTCATAGGTGAGTTGTATGACGCATCTTGCCCCACTTTTCAAGGAAAATATTTGGTTTGCTATGATCTTACTGGGACCTAATTCCCTATATATGCTGTCCTTGTGATGGTTACATCTACAACTGTTACTATACTGGTTATTTGTGGTGAATTCAATCAAAGCCCATTTTATGGCTCGCATTTCTGAATGCCTTGTTTTAGCTTTTAGTACTATTGTTGTACTGAATGAAGTGTATATCCCAAAAAAAAATAAACTTTTTGTAGCAGAATTAGGATTAATAACTAGAGTTTTTGCTTCTAAGATTTTTTAGAATCTTATTTTCGTTTTCCATTGCAGTAAAAACTCGGTTTTTTTTTTTTATTGCTTAACACTATATTAAAGGTTATTATTTAAAGGAAGAGTAATGAGGTCCAAGAAACTTTTTTTTTAACTATAAGGCTTCATTTGGTTTGGGGTTAAGTAAAAACTAATTATTTCAGGGATAGGGTTAAGTAAAAACAGAAGTAGGGGAGCCTCCTAAGACTATATAGAGAGAGAGAGAGAAAGTCTGCCTACGTGGTCTACCACCAAACACTTGGTGTTACAAAATTTTTTACTGTTATATATTTTTTTTCTTTTAATCATTTTTACCCGTTAAATTATACTATTCACGTCAACCAAAAACTCTTCAATCTTTGGAGACTACTATCATCCTAATCGCACATCCCTTCATCCAAGGGCCAAAAATCTAATAACACCAATAATTTGATACTATTAGAAGCATTCCAGCCTAATTATATGTATATAGAGTCCGGTTGGGACACAGTCGATAGCACTAAGGGCTTGTGCTATCGAGTTTTCCACCGTTAAATTTAACTCTTTAATTATTTTTACCGATTAGATTATACTATTCAACCAACCATCCACTCAACTCTAGGGGGGCCCACATCATTCTAACCGCACATTTCTCAATCCAATATCTAAAAAACTAATAGCACCAATAACTTGGTACAATTAATAGCATCCCAGCCTAGTTATATATATATATATATATATATATATATATATATATATATAGAGAGAGAGAGAGAGAGAGAGAGAGAGAGAGAGAGAGAGCTAGGCTACTATACTATCCATAGTACAAAAGCTCCGGTACTATAGTGTTGTTTTCGATCTTCAGGCGTTCAAATCAACGATCCACACCGTTAAATATGATCTAGGGTATATGATGTTTTTAGGAATAAAATTTTAGTTTTTTTCGATATCGTTTACTTAGTAAATAAATTATGTCAAAATGGATGGTGGAAATTGAATGCTCTTTAAAATTTGAGTATAGAACTTTTAAATTCAAGATCAAGAATGTTAACCTTAATCTATATAGTTTAAAGTATTTTCTATCAAAATTTGAAGAAATTTAGATTCTTCTACACCGTTAAACTCCAAACTCGTCGTAATAGCCATTGAAAATTGACAATTTTGAAATGGTTTGATCATAAAGTAAACTATATCGAAAAAATATAAAATTTTATTTCTAGAAACTTTAAATACCCTAAATCATATTTAACGGTATGAATCGTTGATTTGAACGCCCGAAGATCGAAAACAACACCATAGTACCGGAGCTCCGGTACTATAGATAGTATAGTAGCCTAATTCTATATATATATATATAGCAAATACGCAAAGAGATTAATTAGGCTATAAAAAAAATGAAAAGTGTCAATATATAAGTCGATCAAGCTGAGGGTACGAAAATCACCGTTTTTTAAAAAAGATTCTAAGTTCTATGCGGTTAGCAAAATTCTTAAACTGATGCAGTAGAACACTTGTTTATTCCTTTCAGAATACAACGGCTCGATTCTCGTCGAACCGATGTAGTAGAATACTAGCTTATCCCTTACAGAATATAACGTTCGACTCTCATCGTATGACTTTACCAACTTTGCACAAGTTGATGAGCTCAAAGTTTCAGCAAAAGAACATTTTTTTTTTTGGCCTCTTTCTCTCGCTCTCAAATAGAATAGAAATAATTATTTTTTTCTGTGAAAGAAGGAAAAACGAATGAATGTACATAGGTTATGCCTTCTTTAGTTGCAAATTCAAAGCCACAATTAAAAGGTAGAAGTTACATTACATTCAATGCATAGATTATCGAAATTAAAATTCATATTTAATAATAAAAATACTAGAGAGAGAGAGAGTTGAGCTAGAATGTTATCGGTAGCAAATGGGCTTATTTGCCATTCATTTGTTTTCGATGATGGAGTCTCCAAATCGACGATCGGCACCGTTGAACATGATCTATACCACTTGAAAAATTTAGAAATCAAATTTTATAAACTTTCGATATTTTTCTCTTATCTATCAAGTTGACACAAACATAAACGGTTGAAAATGAATATTTCTTTACAAAGTAATGATAGGAGTCTTATAATCAAGATCAAGAGTACAAATTTTGTTTCAAATAGTTTAAAAAATTTTCTAACAAAAATTCAATTTATTTGGATAATTTTTACGTCTTTAAATAAGAAAATTGTCATATCGATCATTAAAATTATAAATTTTAAAATTCTTTGATTATTAGACGAATGATATAAAAAAGATTTGAAATTTGATTTTTAAAAACTTCAAATTCTAGCTCAATTATATATATATATATATAGAGAGAGAGAGAGAGAGAGAGAGAGAGTTCTTTGTGCTGCTTTTTGTACCATGCATAGCTCTTAACATCCTTAATTAAAAGCTTATTTCGTGAAACAGACTTTAAATTCATCTAACGTGTGCATTCTCCAGCCATTTACGTGTACGCGTTGCGTGTACAAGATGTAGTTGCGAAATTAATGCTTTAATAAAAAATAAATAAAAGGCTAAATTACAGAAAATTTTGCTATCAAAATTCGATTCTTTATTTTTTCCTCCTGTCATTTAAAATCTAAACTTTGTCTTCTTATAAAATAAAAAATGTTCACAGAGAAGTATATTATGAATTATGATGATAGAGCGACTATTTTGCTCCTCACCATTTTGCCCCCCATCATTTTCATAGGAGAGAAGACTAAGAGCATTTTTGGCATAAAAATATATATAATAATATTTTATAAACGAAATCTTAACGGATTACTAACGGCAGGAGGCGAAATGAATATTTTTTATTTTACAAGCGGGTAAAGTGTAGGTTTTTAAATGACAGAAAAAAAAAATAAAAAATCGAATTTTGATAGGAGAATTTTATGTAATTTAGCCTAAATAAAAAGGGCAAAAAGCCATGATCTCTTCCTCTTCTCACTGATGATCGACCAAGGGCTCAATGCACGGAGAGAATAATGAATGGGTCCATCCTCTAAATTTGTTGCTATTCAAACTTAGATACGCCGTGTTGATCAGGTACAACATTTTCACGCCCGTACGTTAACGGCGTTTGCCCTCTGAAGAAGCAAAAGGCTCTCCCAGGAGCCACATGTGGATCGACCATGCAGTACAAGGACAAAGTAAACATTTGTTTTTGACACCAAAGTGAAGTGAGTGTTAGATCCCAACTGTGGCAAGGGATAGGTTTATTCATTGACATGGTACGTACGGAGTGTATATATGACGGATCCGTACCATGCTAGGTGAGGAGGCCATAATAGTGGTAACTCTCTTTAGGGCCATTGGTCCCCGGCTCTGGTCCTCTTTTTAGATTTTTAATAGGGTAAACTGCATATATGTATCTTTGAAAAAGATTCAAATTTTCATATTTACTCTACTTAGAAAATTAATATAAAAAATATTATTTTAACATCCATTGCAAGTTCAAGCGGGGAGATTGCGTTACGTGCGGTTAGAAATGACGATGGAAAAATACGGTACGTAATATTGTGTTCCGCATATCGCGATGAGTCGGTTACGATATATTTTCTGCGGTCCCACCGGAGAACGCAGAAGCATATCCATATGCTTTTTCCTCAAATCCATTTCATCTAATAGTGTTAGATAGATTTCAATACCAAACTAAGCCTAAATATACTCTTATTACAGTTAAATTCAGTTAGTGAAAGATTAAGAACAATCGTTATATCTGTAAAATTACTATTTTATGCTTTCAAATATACTACTTTACCGTCGCGAACTTTTTTATTTGTTCTTAAGTTAGGGACATAAAAAGCATTTTGACTTTTTTTTCTTTAAATATATTTTTTTATCGTCATCAATTTTTCTTATTTGCTCTAAAGTTAGGAGCAATAAAAGTATTTTGACTTCTTTTTAACTCTGATAGAAATTTAACTGAGCTTTAAGTCATCTGTTATTCTTGAATAACGAAAAAATATACGAAAATATATTTGAAACAAAAAAATATAGAAATATATAAGATATTTCAGAAATTTTAAGAAGTATATAGATTTTTCTTTTTATCGGGCAATGCTACTGTTAGTGGAGGATTAATTTTACACTTCATTTATGAAAAGGTTAATTGTTCTTTCACTAGTTCAAGAATTGTTATTGAATTTTTTGATGGATGGGTGTAAGTATGTAAGATGTATATTCTTTTTATTTAATGTACAAATATACATTTCTTTATCTTTTTTTGATTTCTTACCTTCCTTTTTTTTTTTGTTTTTTGAGAGAAAGGTAGCTAGTATGCTATCCGCTTTGTTTATTTCATTTAGAAATAAACTTAGCTGGAAATGTGAATTAATTAGGATTCGAATTTGGGACCTCGGGAACCAACCACCGAGCCCTTTGCCACTCGCGTTAGGAACGGTCGGTCTTACCCTTCTTTTTTTTAGAAATACTATCTGCACATCCTAAAAAAGAATTTATCCTATTTAGAGTTTAGAAAACCCATTAGGCTTTTCGTTTTTTTTTTAAAGAAAAAGAATTGAGTAGATAAGGACCAATTCTTAGCACTTTACTTCGATAAGAAGATGTAAAATATATATAGATGTTGCTGATTCAAGAATTCTTTTTGGAGCAGGTGCAATTTCGTGCAAAATTGAGTAGAAAAGGACCAATTCACTATACTACCGCTATCCAATCCAGGCTTACTGTAGACACCGAAATGCATCACTAGCTACACACTGACCCAATCTCGAGGGACTGCCAACTGGCCTGTCCAGCCTGTACTCGAGCTACACCGCACAACACTCACGGGGGTGGCTGGCCCAAGAACTGCCCAAACGAAACTACTGTGACACCAACGCAAATAAAGCCTCACTCTGGTGCGGCACTTGTGAGAGCGACTCAACCGAGTATGCAAGCGTATCTCTGTCAAGCTCAATTAGGTTCACACAGGCTATAGTCAATGCAAATAGGTCAAGCTGGTCTAACACCCAAAGCTCATGTGCTCTCGGCACAATATGAAACAAGATGTAAACATTTGGATCCATCGTCAACCCCCGACGGTTCCCGATAGTACAAAATAGTCCAAGCCTACTATAAAACAAGCTCGGCCCCTCAGCACAAGCGTAACCTCAATCTATACTAATCTAAGTATCCACTACGCACTAACAGCGGTGATACAAAAGAATAACGACTCATGAAGCTAATTCGGTTACTTTTCGAAAAGTGACAGTGCAGGTTTAACTAGTTTTCTCCTAAGTCAAATCCCAGTTCAGCATGTAACAAATCTTCTAAAATTATTAAATTAGGCTCCAAATTCAGATTTCATAAAAGACATGCAAATCTATGAATTTGAGCTACTAAACATGGTGAATAAAGCCAAGAAATACACGCTAACAACTCTATGACTTAGAAGAAAATCCGACGATTTCGGTAAACATTAATCTACCTCGAACGCTCATCCAACACCGCCTAGAAGTCGATAGAAGAAACTTCGCGCACTCGCTCGACCTCCAACGGCTCAACTGAGACAACCCACGTGCACGAACGGCCCTCCTAAGAAGCGAAGAATCCAAACGAGCTCGATCCTCAACTTCCCAATTAACGATGTATATAAGCTAGAGAGAGAGAATATGAGGAGAAGTATGTTGTTTTTCCAAGCTTCTCAGTTGGATATATAAGCTGGGGATGGTTGGTGATATTATCAACAATCAAAGAGACCAAAATACCCCTTACCAACTCAAATCTGCCTCTGGGGTACCGGTACTCAACTTGGGTACCGGTACTTGACACGCCACCCTGTATAGTTTGCGCGCTGAGTACCAGTACTAGCCCGATGCAGTACCGATACTCAGTCCCAGTACCGGTACTCAACAACAGGTTCCGATACTCAGCACCGAAAGGCGCAAACTCGAGAGCTCCCTTTTTGCGTAATTCCTTTGGGGTTTCGGTACCCACCCAGGTACTGGTATTCAATACTAAAATTCTGCACTTTGCAGATTTCAGGGTTAGAACTCCAACTCGCACTGTGCTGAGTCCGTTTCCACGTCAATTTCGTGCGAAAACGATTCCGACTCGTCTCGACACTATCCAGACGTGTCGACAAGTCACGGATGCTACAGTCACTCGAACAACTAAATCTCAGGGACACTACATCCTCCCCCACTACAAAAAGTTTCATCCTCGAAACATAGAATCATACCTCAACACGGTGCCTCAAATAAATAGGGGTAGGACTCCTGCATCACAGCCTATGGCTCCCAAGTTGCCCCATGCTCCTCGTGATTACTCCACTGCACTTTCACATACGGTATGACCCGGTTGCGCAATTCTTTCGTCTCACGAGCAAGAATCCGCTCCGGTCGCTCCTCGTACCTCAGGTCCTTGCCAAACTCAAGTGGAGTGAAATCAATCACGTGAGAGGGGTTGAAAACATATCTTCTCAAAATCGAGACATGGAACACATCATGGATACCGATAAGTCGCGGTGGAAGTGTAATCCTATAAGCCATGGCCCGACTCGCTCCAAAACCTCGAAAGGGCCAACAAACCGTGGACTGAGCTTTCCACATACTCCAAATCTACGAATCCCTATGGATGGTGAGAGTTTCAGAAAAATATGGTCACCAACCTGAAACTCCAAGTCTTATCTCCGGGTATCAGCATAGCTCCTCTGACGATTCTGGGCGGTCTCAAGATGTCGTCGCACAACTCTGACCTTCTCCTCTACCTCCAACAGAATATCAGGGCCCAAAGTCTTTCTCTCACCCACAGAACTCCAATGCAAAGGTGATCGATGCTTGTATCCATACAACGCTTCAAATAGAGCCATTCGAATGCCCGCTTGATAGTTATTGTTGTACGCAAACTCAACTAGTCTCAAGTGTCGATACAACTCTCCTCCAAAGTCTAGGACACAAGCTTTCAACATGCCCTCTAGAGTCTGTATGGTCCTTTCTGACTGACTATCTGTCTGTAGATGAAAGGTCGTACTGAAGTGAAGCTGCATACGCAAAGCAGTCTTAAGGCTCCTCCAGAAACGTGAGACGAACCTCGGGTCCCTATCTGACACAATCGAGGTAGGTACTCCATGTAATCTCACTCTCTCATCCAAGTACAACTGGGCGAGTCGCTCCATGGACCAAGGGGTCTGTACCAGTAGGAAGTGGGCAGACTTAGTCAGTCTGTCCACTATCACCAAAATAGTATCAAATCCACTCTGAACTCTCGGTAAACCCACGATAAAATCCATCGTGATCTAATCCCATTTCCACTCAGGCACCGGAAGATTTTGAAGCTTGTCAGTAGATACACGATGCTCTGCCTTCACCTGTTGGCAAGTCAGACATTGAGCCACATATCTTCCAATGTCTCTTTTTATTCCATTCCACCAAAAGTGTACCTTCAAATCCTTATACATTTTGGTTCCACCGGGGTGAACCGTATAAGGTGAGTAATGAGCATCTCTCAAAATCTCCTCTCGGATCTCTGAATCTATAGGCACACATAGTCGGTTCCTGTACCGCAGTACTCCCGAACTGTCAACAGTGAAATGCTCTACTTGTCCTCTCCCAATCTGTTCTCGAACCCGTAACAAGGGTCTTCACTCTGTTTCTCCCTGATCCTATCCAACGGAGTGGGTTGCAAGACTATAGACATCAGTCTTGTAGTGGTTTCAAGGGACACCACCTCGAGTCCAAAACACTGTAACTCCTTAAGTAAGGGCCTCTACTGGGTGATCCTCAAATTAAGGCTCTGCACTAACTTTTTGCTCAACGGATCTGCCACTACATTCGCCCTGCCGGAGTGATACTGAATACTGATATCATAATCCTTCAACAACTCCAACCTCCGGCGCTGCCTCAAATTTTGCAAGAATTGGTCCTTATCTATTTGCAAGATGTTGCTGATTCAAGAATTCTTTTTGCGGCAGGTGCAATTTCGTGAGCGTTCTTCATGGTGGACATGTTGTTATGTGTGCTTTTCATTTTTACCAAAT
Source organism: Ananas comosus (assembly GCF_001540865.1). NCBI lineage: Eukaryota > Viridiplantae > Streptophyta > Magnoliopsida > Poales > Bromeliaceae > Ananas > Ananas comosus. The sequence continues at coordinate 33,915 of NW_017893473.1, forward strand.
GTAATCTTGTGTACATTATAATGCCAATGCAGGCTTTTTGATGTAACTCAATTTTAATCTATTTTGTGTGTTGCAGTTATTAGAAAGTAAAAGGTTATTTCACTTGAATGTTATTCAAGCTTTTGATGTATCTTTGCATTTACAATCTTTTTTGTGTGTTGCAGTTATTAGAAAGTAAAAGTCTATTCCACTTGAATGTTGTTCAATCTTTTGATTATCTTTGTATTTGCAATATTTTTTGTGTGTTGCAGTTAATAGAAAGTATAAACCTATTCCACTTGAATGTTATTCAAACTTTTGATATATTCACTATTTGGCATTTTCTGATCGAGCATACAAGTAGCAAATGAACTACAAAATACAAATGAACTATAAGGATCCAAACTCAGCAAGTAGCAAAATGTCATAACATAGATTGAACATCCAAGACATTTCGTACAAACACAAAGTCATAATACATATTGTCGTATTACATATTATCACAAATTAACTGACATGTTAAACTCCTAATCATCTAATACACCCAAATCACATAAATATCTTCATGAATAACATTGCTGCTAATACAAACGGTAACCACAAATAGAACTTAATCCTCCAAAATTCATTGTGCATTGCAAATCTTAGCTCTTTTATCTCATTACTTAATCTTATATCCTCTATTCTATTGGTTGATGATAGGAAAACAGCATCAGCTGGAGAATCTTCGATTTGTATCGCTGTAGATGTACTTCCACTTAAAAAATTCGCTTGTGGCACAATAAAATCTGAAAAGCACCACTTAAAAACTTCACAATGATTTTCATCAGATTTTTTTTCATAGTTAACACAACTATAAAATGGTCTTCCAAGATTAGCACAGGTATGAGAAACTCTGATAACTGCTTATTTTCCACAATAGCATAAGATCATTGTATGTGATTAGCCATTTCTTGCATTCTTCCTCTTTTCCATCTATAAATTAGCAAAAAAAAAGTAAAAACATAAGCACATATTAGAAAATAAAACCATACAATTAATACATAGTATATCATTAATTCTCAAAACTATTCACATCCATATCACAATCAACCCAATTTATAGTTGTATACACTAGATCAAGCATTTTACAGAGATAAAAATAATATTTTGGGAAAAAAAATAATTATAAATAGAAAACCTAAAATCTTGGATTTTCTTTCAAAAACTCACTTTCTAGAGATACATCTAGTCTGCCAATCGAGTGAGAGATTGAGAGCTACAGAGGGGTTATTGAGTGAGAGGACACGATGCAACAACTACATAATTAAAATACAAAATTTAATTACAATTAGAATTTACTAAAATATTGCAAAAAGAATAATACAAGAACTAAAATGTTGGAAACAAAATATTGGGAAGAAAAATTTAATTAAAAATAGAAATACTAAATTCTTTTGGAAAAAATTTCAAAGCTCACCTTCTACAACGCTACTCCTGCAGATCGAGCGAGAGAGGGTGTGAGAAGGGGTGGCTGGTCGGAGACGAGAGGGCGTGAGGATGGGCCTGGAGCGAGGGAGCAAGAGAGAGGCAAGGAATGGAGATGAGAATGGGCCTGGAGCGAGGGAGCGAGAGATAGGCGAGGAATGGAGGTGAGCTTCAGGGAGGAGAGAGAGCAAAAAGTTGGGAGATGGAGAGGAGAGAGAGAGGGGCAAAAAGTTTAGATCGAGAAGAGGTTCTCCCTAATTTTTCCCTATACGGACGGTAAGGAAGAGGACGGCTCGCTCCGTTAACACTAATTGTCTGCTTCAACCTTCCCCTTGTCTGCACGGATCGCGAAGCAATCCAATGGCTAAAAAACTGGTAGCAACAATGGAGTTTTGCTACTAATAGCAGCCCAATCCAACTCTATATATATATATATATATATATAATTATGCTACTATACTATCAATAGTATCAAGCTTTTGGTACTATTGAGTTTTCGGCCGTTGGATGAAAGGATGTGCGGTTAGGATGATAGTGGTCCCATAGGGTTGAGTGGCTGGTTGGTTTAATAGTATAATCTAACGGGTGAAAATGATCAAAGGGTAGATTTTACGGTAGAAAACTCAATAGTACCAAGGGCTTGGTACTATCGATCGTATAGTAGCCGGACTATGTATATATATATGTATATATATACATATATATATACATATATATATACATATATATATATATATATATATATATACATATATATACATATATATATATATATATATATATATACATATATATACATATATATATATATACATATATATATACATATATATATACATATATATATGTATATATATACATATATATATAGTATATATATGTATATATATATATATATACATATATATATAGTCCGGCTACTATGCTATTAATAGCACGAAGCACTTGGTGCTACCAAGTTTTCCGTAGTTAGATCTACCCTTTTGATCATTTTCATCCGTTAGATCATACTATTCAACCAACCACCCACTCAACCCTAGGGGGGCCCACATCATTCCAACCGCACATCTCTTAATCTAATGGCCAAAAACTTGGTAGCACCAATGACTTGGTGCTATTAATAGTATAGTAGCCTAGTTCTATATATATATATATATATATAGAGAAGAGAGAGAGAGGAGAGGAGAAGGTCGCGCTATTATACTATCGTAGCACGGAGGGGCTCCATGCTACCAAGTTTTTCGATGATGCGGCTTCCAAATCGACGATCGGCTCGTTAGACTTGATCTACACTATTGAAAGTATTTGAAACTAAATTTCAGATTTTTTGACATCATTTGACTAGTGATCAAAAGATTTCAAAATTGACAATTTTAATGGTTGATGTGGTGTGTTTGAGAGTTTAACGGTGTAAACAATTAAATCCGATGAAAATTTTATAGAAAATTTTACGAAAAATTCTTTCACTATTTACAGTAAGAGCAGTATATCTGATCTTTGAATTTAATCTTTTATCATCGATTTTTTATGAGATTTTTATTTTCAGCCGTTCAAGTTTAAACTACTTCGTTTGATAGGTAAATGGTATCGAAAAATTATGAAATTTAGTTTCTAAATACTTTTAATAGTGTAGATCAAATAAATGGGAGCCGATCGCGATTGGAAGCCGCATCATCAAAACAACTTGGTAGCACGGAGCGCCCAACATGCTACCGATAGTATAGTAGCCTAGTCTCTCATCTCTATATATACATATATATAGTAGGGCTACTATATATAGTCTGGCTACTATACTTTTATGAGTATGATCGCCCTCGTACTCATAAGTCGTTTTCGACTCATATATATAATATATATATATATATAATATATAGAGAGAGAGAGAGAGAGAAGAGAGAAGAGAGAGAGAGAGAGAGAGAGAGAGAAAGAGAGTGGCGCTGGTATGCTTATGAAAGCACGGAGCCCTCCGTGCTTCCAAAGTTGTTTTCGATATTCACTTTCGAATCGACGTATCGGCTCCGTTAGAGTTGATCTAGAGTATTGAAGTATCGAGAAAAAATTTGTGATTTTCGATATCATTTGCCTAGTGGTCGAAGGGGCTCAAAATACAATAATTTTAATGGCCGGTGTAGACTAGTTGCAAGTTTAACAGTGTAGAAATATCCAAATCATATGAATTTTTGATAAGAAAATTCTTTATACGCATATAAACAAGATCAATAACTTTGATCTAAAATTTTAATGTCATATCATCGTATTTTGTAAGATTTTAATTTTCAGCCGTTGATTTTGAGCGCACTTCGATCACTAGGCAAATGATATCGAAAAATCGCAAAATTTAAATTTCTAGACTACTCAAACAAATACTCTAGATCAAGTCTAACGAGCCGATCATCGATTTGAAAGTCCCGAAACATCGAAAAAAGTAGAAGCACGGAGCCCTCCGTGCTTCCAATAAGCATCCTAGCCGCACTCTCTCTTTCTCTCTCCAATAACTTGAGGGCCGTCTGGCAGCCTTCAATAGGAGTCCCTCAACGCCGGACCGTCGTTCCTGTCCTCTCCGTCTCCTCTCTCGTCATCTCTCTCTCCAGCTCTATATTATATAGTTATATATATATATATAGAGTAGGGCTACTGTGCTATTAGGAGCACGGCAGCCCTTGTGCTTCTAACTTCTTAACCGCCCATCAAATTTGATGGGTGGTTACGGTGAAAGAGAGAAGAGAAATTGAAGAGAAATTCAAAGAGAAGAGAAATTGAGAAATCCAATTTCTCTTCAATTTCTCTTTTCTCTTTCACCGTAACTACCCATCAAATCTATATATATATATATATATATATATATATATATATATATATATATATATAAAATCTATCTTCGATCTTCTATAATCTATAATCAATTGCAACGACCCGACCCGCTAGCAACAATAACTCGTTGGGCCCAACCACCGGCCAAAAATAAGCCCAGTTATTATTACTAGCGTGTAGGTTTCATATAAACTGATCGGAATCAGTATCCCATCCGATGTGGGCCTATTGGGGGCGTTACAAACTCCCCCTGTTTAGACCCTGACGTCCTCGTCGGGTCCAAACCAGATCACAGACAGACAAACCAGGACCATTACCAGGCGATGTGAGATTCTAGAGGTGGCTCCTACGGGTTCAAGAGATGGCTCCCACCAAACCCGTTGGTGTAGCATTTTGTCCCGCATAGCACTTAGTTCTCACACTTCCGGCTGGTATTCGGCTCTGATACCAATTGCAACGACCCGACCCGCTAGCAACAATAACTCGTTGGGCCCAACCACCGGCCAAAAATGCTTAAGCCCAGTTATTATTACTAGCGTGTAGGTCTCATATAAACTGATCGGAATCAGTATCCCATCCGATGTGGGACTATTGGGGGCGTTACATCAATAATCATCAATAATTAAAATACATGAATCCCCAACCCTAAAGGAGCTCTCTCCTTATTTTGGGGGGTTGTGGGGCCCACATGCATGGGTTAATTGCACCATTGGTCCCCAACTTTACACCATTTTGTATTTTGGTCCTTAATATTAATTTTATTATTAAGTTTTCAACCTTTCAATTTTATTACAATTACTTTTTCTTTTTTCTTTTTTTTTGAGAGATAGGTAGCATGTTATCCGCTACGTTTATTTCATTTAGAAATAAACTTAGCTCAAAATGTGAATCAATTTGGATTCGAACTTGGGACCTCGAGTACCAACCACCAAGCCCTTTGCCACTTACTCTAGGGACGGTCAGTGATTTTATTACAATTATGTCCCAATCGTTAAAAGAAGTGTTAAAATTAACAAAATTACCATTTCAGCGCCTACTTAGCTGTATTTTGCATCTCAATTTTGATCCCTAAACTTTACATATTTTTCACTTTATTCCAAAAAATAAAAAATCAAAATTTGAATTTAAATTCATAATTAATATTGAAATTAAAATTTTAAACTAAGTAGAAATTAGAATTTTGGAATTGAATTTCAATTTTAAATTTGAATTGAAATTCAAATTTTAAATTGAATCTAAATTTTGATTTTAACCTTAAGTTTTGTATTTCACTTTTGATATTTGAATATGCATTCAAATTTTAAATTTAAATATGTATTTTAAATTTTTATTTAAATTTAGACAAATTAGAAAAACTAACTTTGAGCTATCAGGTTGATTTATTATTTTTTTAATTATCTCATATGTTTTGCTCCATAAGAGGAGATGCAAGATAATGGGCTCTGCATTCATTGCATATTTCCTTCCATTTTTAATAAGAATTATGATAAGGCCTTTAGCAATGAAATTATATTTTGTATATTGAAATATTCATTCATAAAAATAATATTTAAGTATGAATTAAGATTTTTAAAATTGTGACTATTGATTCATGGTGCTTGATTGCTAATGTAAATAATTTTTTAAATTATTTTTGGAAATTAACAAATTAGTGCCTTGAAATAAGAGTTTTCAACTTTTAGATTTTTTTTTTCTTGGATGATTTTTTTTATATTAGTTTTTTTCGCCAGTTAAATAATATTCTTTAGTAATGTGAGTGATATTTTACTAATTCGCATGCTATTAATCTTAATCTTGAGTTAGAAATTTTATTTTTTTATCTAATATACAATTAATACTAGGATATTTATTTTAGTAGTTGAAACTTTTTGCAGTATTAAAATATCTATTTTCATTTTCAATTGCCTTTTGATTAGGATGTAATATTTGGTGCTTTCTGATAATTATTTGTTGATTCCACTGGCATGAAATTTAGAAATCAAATACTTTATTAGTTGTATTTATAGCATTAAAAGTTAATGAGAGCTTCCCTTCATCGTCAACGACGATAATAGGATCGAAAGCTACCGAGAAGGCTACTAAAGATTGTGCTTTCACTCCAATTAATTTTACAATGAGCTATTTTTAATTATAAATTGGTTTATTCGTTTTAATTATTTGGTTTAGATATTTTCAGAAAGAAATATACTATAAGTTCATTCTTTAATTTTGGATTATTTAACACCGAGATAAATAATATTTAAAAATATTAATGTACATAATTAATGATAGCTATATTATAAATAGGTTTGTNGATTAGCGTACCTTTACTAGTTTCCCATCTAGATTGCCATCTTTTGAATTATCATGGTTCCCGAAACATGATAGTTATTATATCATCGGCCTGAGATATATATATATATATATATATATATATATATATATATAAGGTACGTTAATTAGAATATAATTGACAATGGGTTGAACTCTTTCAAACCCTCCTGTGTAGTGTACGAGGGAAAGAGGGAGGGAGAGAAACAAAGAGAGAGAGAGAGAGATGTAAGTGAAACCGTTCACCTTTAAAGCCACCTCTCATTACGAATTATTTCCACGGGTTCTTCTACGTGATTTTATAATATATAACTCGTTTGTCATAAAATATCTCTCTCAATACTTATGACACGAAAGCTTTTATATCTTCGGATGCATAAATATTCAATAAAGGACTATTTTTCTTTAGTCTAAGCTACTAGCTAAAAGAATCCGTATTACATGTGATAATTTTGATAAATTTTTAGGTTTAAATATTAAAATGCTGTAATAAGTGATTCACTAGTTTGCTAGAGCTTTTATTGATAAAATTTTTTGCTACACTGTGTAAAATTTCAAGTTGCCACATTTTATTAAGTATAATGTACTTTAAAATTATTTTTTAAAATGAACTGTAGATATCGCTTTAGTTATGAAGACCTTTAACTTTAAAACTTAGAAAATAGTGATAAAATTACTCTAAAAATAAAAGTTATAAGTAAAACTCAGAGAAGTAAATGATCTGTTTACTACAATTGTTTAATACTGTAAACCAAAGATCTATTAAGGTGATCGTATCTAGTACAGTCCATGCAATTAATCTTATATTAACTGTTACCCAACTTGAGAAAGTTTGGGAGGACACATCACATGCTCCCTTTCTCCCTCCCTCTCTTTGTTTCTCTCTCTCTCTCTCTACATTCACTTTGGCAAGTGGAAATTTCGGTGGAGAGTAATGCTTAATAAAGGTGCCCAAGAAGATGCACTAAAATATTATATATTGAGCAAACAGTATTTTATAGAGAGAGTTATGAATACTGTGCTTTCGAAAATATAGAAGCCTACGTATTTATAAGTTATTTCCTGATAAAAAGAAATCAGATTCGATGATCGATTTTCTTAGGCATAATGTACACTATTAAAACTATTTAAAAATCCAAATTTATAATTTTACGACATTATTCACTAAGTGATCAAACGATCTCGAAAATAACTATTTTAAAAAACGATGTGACACATTTTAAAGTTCAACGGTGTAAAATAATTCATATTACATGAAATTTTAATAAAAAATTTTACTTGACATCTATAGCGAAATCAATACTTCTGGAAATTGAAATTTTGAATCTTTTATCACTATTTTAATGAGATTTTTATTTTCAATATTCATTTTGAGTCTCTTCATTTACTAGACAAATGATGTTAACAAATTATGACATTTGGTTTCTAGATAATTCCACTAGCATANGAGCTGGAAGCACGGAAGGGTCCGTGCTTCCGATAGCATAGTAGCCTCACTATATATATATATATATATATATATATATATATAGAGTATGGCTAAAATACTTTTACAAGTATCACCCAAGTGATACTTGTATGTTTTTAGCCCTTGGATGAAGAGATGTGAGGTTGAGATGATGGGGGTAGGTGGTGGTAGGTGGTGGTTAGTAGAATAGTGTTTGATCCAAGGGCTATTTGTAATCAAAAAGTAGATTCAATGGCTAAAAACGTGATAGCAACATGGGGATGATACTTGTAAAAGTATCCTAGATCAACTCTATATATATATATATATATATATATATATATATATATATATATATCAATTAGTTATAAATAATTTTTTAAAAAAAATTTAACATATTTTAAGTATGTATTATATTTTGCGAATTAGATTCTTTTAACTTTATCAAGTAGTTCAATAAATTTCTCTCTCTTTTTTTTGAAGTTATTGATAACGCAATCATTTTTGCCCTATATATTACTTATAGTTTTATAAAGTTGTAAAGCACTGAAATATAATAATATACTTTTTATAATATAACATTTAGAAAAAAAATTAAAAAAATTAAAATCTGGTTCGATCATTTCTTCAATCTTAATTATCAAAACTAGAAAAAAAAAAGAAAAGAAAAAAGATTTCTTTATAGTTTAAAGTCTTATAGGACTGTATGAATGATATTCGATTAAAATGATAGTGTAATTAACAAATCTTTGTAAAAAAAAAAATGTGTATTAAACTATTTGCTAAAATTTAGAAAATATAATTTTTAAAAATAAAAATTAGATGTGTATTTATAAAAAATGCTAAAATTGAGGGGGCTCAATGCATTTTAATTACCCAAACCCACTGTACAGCACGTAGGTTTGTACCCTCTGGTACGTCTCAACTATCAATTATTATATATCGTATATGTCATCTCTTATAATTAATTGCTCTCTCTAGAGGACAAAAAGGCAAGCATGCATGCAGAACCAACTACTTTTGTTGGAGAAGGGACAAATCAGGGGTTAGAGATTCATCAGGACAAACAAAATTAGCTTTTGGAATTTCAACTGAGCGGTGGTAAACGAGCGTCATCCAAACTACTGTGTCTATGTGTGTGTATAAATATATACATACAGAGAGAGAGAGAGAGAGAGGGCGATTCCTATACTATTAATAACACTAAGTATTTGGTGCTATACCAAGTTTTACATCGGTAAATATACTTTTTGATCAATTTCATTCATTAAATCATAATATGTAACTAACTACCCACTCAACTCTAAAAACTAATGTCATCCTAACCGCACATTCCTTCATCCAAGAATCGAAAATCTAATAGCACTAATAACTTAGTATTATAGCCTAGTTATATAGAGAGTGTTGGGCAATAATTTACGGCCAGGTGGTACGCTGGTGCTCCACTCAACCCCAATCTTTAAGAAGCTAGGATTAAAGAAGATTTTGATGTGCACCAGGAGCATCAACAAGAATATTGAGTAACCGCCGGGTATAACTGAGGGAAGTTACAGTAACTGCGAGTGGTTACAAGCGGTTCCGATCGGCCGAAAGTGGCCCGGAAAAATAAGAGTAGTGGCCGATCAAGGATGGGGATCAGTAGGGGTGATCTATAAATAGGCAAATAACGTCCAGAAAAGAGGTATTTTTTTCGAGAACAGAAGACCACCTTTATTTCCTCTGTAATTTCTTCGCATTTTCTAGGAGTAGACTACTTGTAATCTTTTACTCTCCCATATTTACTGTTTTCTTAGAAGTAGATTTAGGGTTGATCAACCGAGTCTGTATGCCCTCAGGAACACTCGTTTCTTGTACTAGTTCTACGAGTTAATTCCAATATATATAAAGGCATTCGGCTCTTCAACCGACCCAAAGTACAGTGTATTCTGTACATTCGGCTCATCCAGCCGAACCGAATTTACAGTGAAAGTCTTTGAACTCGGTTGATCCAATCCTTCATCAGCCGAATCGCTTGCCCCAGTCGAAGGGCGCAAACTTCGAGGGTCACTAATCGTAGCCGTTCCACATCCCTACACGTTCCCCAAGAAAGATCTTTGACTGGGTCAAAGATAAGGAAATTCGGCTCCTAACAATTTTTAGCATGCCCAGTGGGACACCAGTTGAGGTAAATCTATTCCTTATTGTAGTTATGGCTAATGATAATGCCATGAATTTGCGCAATATGGTTGTTCCTAGAAATTTCGGGAGCGATCAACCCAGTAATTCAGATAATGCTGGCGAATGCCAAACAGTCTTGCTAGTTGAAGGTGAGACTAGTGGTCAATCTGACCAACAAGAGCATAGTTTGGCTCAAGCGCTTGGACAAATGACACGGGTCCTACAAGTACTGAACCAAAATAGCTATAGGAGTACTGCCCGTTTAGATACAATACTGGCCACAATCAAGGCCTCTAACGAGAATATTGCCCGAATAAGGCAATTATTGACTCATAATGAACAACACGTAATAGGTTCGCAAGGGCCTGTAGTTACACCAGTGTTACAAAATCCTATAACACCGATGAATGGTCAACCCCAATACCAGGGGGGCACCATTTTAGGCAGCTTACAGATCGGCTATTGTTAACGCCGGTCAACAACCAGAAATAGCTTGGGGATTACCACCTCCTCCGCCAGTGGCAGCATATCAGCTTCAAAATATTGGGGCTAGGGCTGGGGGGTAGGCTCCGAATATACAAGGGGTTAACCCTGTTGTGCAGAACTTCAAACTGCCATAAGGACCGAATCCAGTGCAAGCACAGATACCAATTCCTTTGCAGGGGAACAACAACGAAATATACGCTCAGATTGAAGAAACTATCCGAAATACTTTCGGAGTTGGAGCTAGGCCGGCAATACGGCCTGTGTTTAGATCACCTTATCCCACAAACATAGATACAGAACATCCCTATCCGGCAAATTGGAAAATGCCGAAATTCGATAAATTTTCTAGTGATGAGACCGAAAACACGGTCGAACATGTTGCGCGGTTTACGGCACAATGCCGAGAAGCTGCTGCAGATCCGTTCTTAAAACTTATATTATTTAATACCTCGTTAACCAAGATAGCTTTTACTTGGTATACGAGTTTACCAGCTAATTCTGTCCTAGATTGAGACGAATTAGAAAGAAAATTTTATGAATAATTTAATAGATCAAAGCCAGAACTTTCGGTTGCTGATCTAGTTCAATTTAGGTAAAGAACAGGAGAATCGGTTGAAGAGTACTTGAACCGATTCAAGACGGCAAGGAGCCGTTGTTTTGTAAGAATGCCGGAATCAGAGTTTGCCAAGATGGCATATAATGGCTTACACTTCAAAATTAAAGATTATTTTGAAGACAAATATTTTTCAAATTTTTTTGATTTGGGAGTTCGGGTTGCTCAATATGAGCAATTTCGAAAAGGAAATAATGAAGATCAACCCAGATGGAGCCGAAACAAATATTGGAACAAAGGAAAAGAGAAGAATATCTCTTTTCTTGAAGAATCTTCAGCTCAAGAGGAGCCGAATACATCAGAAGAAACAGAGGATTCGGCTGATGAAGCCAAAATATATATGGCAGAGATGGTGAAAAACCGCCAACCATATAAATGTGCTCTGTTAAAGTCTACTAAATCAAACGAGGTAAAAGCACGAGTATCAGCATTCACTTATTCATTTGATGTTTCTAAAACCGAATTAATATTTGATCGGTTGCTAAAAGATGGGCGAATTCAGCAGCAGGAGGGTCAAACTATACCTCCTGGAGAGGAATTGAAAAAGAGAAGATACTGTAAATGGCACAATTCATGGAGCCATAGAACAAATAAATACACTGCCTTTAAAAGGCAGATTCAAAAAGAAATAAACAAAGGTCGGCTCATTTTTGCCGACCAAGAAAATAAAAATATGGAGATTGACAAGGATCTGTTTCCATCGCAGGTCAATATGGTGGACATCAAAGGGAAGGCAATCGCGGATAAGAAGACTGACGAAAGCATTGTCTACACCAAGAAAACACTTCGGCTCTGTATAAGGTGCAAGGGCGAAACGACCAAGAAGGATTAGGAAGCAATTATCCACGAGAAAAAGATGCATAACAAATGGAGAGAATTCAAGGCGTTTCCGGAGGAATGGGAGAAAATTTTCGAAGTAGAGAACAAGTCAGAGGATGGCTTGGATGAAGCCTCCAACGAATCAGAGCCAGAAGTTGACTCGGCGAAAAACAAAAAAAAAACTTATTCACGCAAAAGGTCTTGAATGATTACTACAGCAGTAGAAAAGAAGAATGCAATAGCCGATGGAGTTACCTAGAGAATCCATTCGGCTCAAAACAAAGATTTCCAAGATATCGGCCAAGCTGGCAACATCAAGCCAGGCCGAGACCTGAACCGGAGTTCGAGGGGATGACCGAGGGGGATATCGGGGATATTAAATTCCTCGGAGGTTAGTCAATGAGCTCGGCATACAACCTTGGCCGAGACCATGGAAAGAAGAGAAATCTTGAGAAATCATCTCAGGACAGTGAAGGTACCGGCAAACGTGCCGATTGATCAATGGCACGAAGCAAAACCATCGGCCAAATGGCATGGGCCGATGTTAGCAAAAACTCAGAAGCGTCGGCAACAGAGATTGTAAGCCAAAGCAAGACAACATTATAAAGAAGCGAAAGGGTTAAGGTTGAACATATGGAGACGACCTAATGAATCACAAAATCCCTTTCGTTCGATGCGGAATGATCATGAAGCGGACGGTTCATCGCCCGCTCCTTGGTTAAAATTGAAAATAGAACGGCCAATTCCGGCCGAACCTGAGAAGAAGATAACTCGAAAAGAGTTAGAGGAGAAGATAGCCTCTCTCGAGACAATAATTAAGCGCGACAGATGGAAAATAACTCCTCAGCCGAGACGGCAAAGGAGTCTGAAGAAAAGAAACAAAAGATACAAGAAAAATCGGCTGATGAAAGTCCAGTCGATGTGAATATGGTTTACACTCTATCTCAATCTTTCAAAGTAGAGTTCACAGAGTATAGGGAGATGATGTACGAAGAAGATGGGCTCACAGTAGCCCAATTATAGTTGGAGGATGCTAAACCAGTTGATTCGGTGGTCTTTAATAGAAGGACGGCTAGTAGGCCGAGTGATGGTGGACGACGGAGCAATGGTCAACGTTATGCGAACTTCTTTCTTTAAAAAGTTGGGCAAAAGTGAAGATGAACTGAAGCCTACAGATACGATCATGACCGATTTCAGTGGCAGCGATCAACCAGCTAAGGGAGTACTTACAACCGAAATCACGGCAGGATCTAAAACCTTACGAACATCATTCTTTGTAGTAGATGCAGACAGCCACTACAACTTGTTACTCGGGCGTGATTGGATTCACGCAAACGAGTGTGTACCATCGACGCTCCATGGAAAATTATTCCAATGGATAGGAGACAAGGTAGAAGAAATACGGGCCGAAAGGCGGCCCCAAATGGTGGATGTTAATGCAGAAGGATCAGCCATCTCAATTGGGCTGATGCTGATCCCGATCAAATTTCTTTTGTGAGGGTGACCGAAGAGAGAGTGCAATTAGTCCTTTCAAAAGATGCAGAAGCAATGGGGGCAGCCGAAGAGCCACCATGTTGGTTAAAATAGAATATCAAAAATCAGGAACCGAAGCTTTAGAAAAGCTTTGGCGGAATGAGCCGACCGATGAGGTCGGCTATGAGAGTAATTCGACCAATCAGGCCAATAACATAACACCTATTAAAACGGCCGAATCGGCCGAAAAGGACTTGTTAATGAAATCGGCCATGAAGGCCGATAAGGAAGCAGCTAGTAAGCCAAAGAGGTTCACAGTTGAACCAAATATGGATGAATCACCTATCAAAGTCGGCGACAAAATGCTAGAAACCCAAGATCCGTTAATAGAAGTGCAATATACAAAAACCTCGGTAGGTTATATCGAACTTTAGTCAAACTGACCAAAGTGTGCAAGAGAAATAGTTGGACAAAATCCATTTGACATTCCAACAATGTTGGAAGGGTTAGAGTTGAGTTTCAAGTGAGTTAGAAAGGTTTTAGCATTTCTCGACGCGAAATAGAGCCAAGCTCTGCTAAAATTGAAGTCTAGGCGCTGGCTAACCGGTGAAGCACTAGGGGAGTACCGGTACCAGGTAAGCCACCCGAAAAGCCAGCTCTCGGGTTTGGCCTCTGTCAAGCTGGTTAACCGGTGACTGTCCTGGATAGTACCGATACCCTGCAGCAACCCGAGAAACAACAGCACTCGGGTTGGGCTGTTGAACAGGGGGCGTACCGGTGACGCCCGCCCGCGTGCCGGTACGCAGTGCTACGAAATAGCAGGTTGATCTGCTACAATTAGAAAGAGTTGGAGGGTCTATTTGCTATTGTAGCAGCTTATAAAAACCCTACACTCTCTCCTCTCTCATTCACAGCAGTGAGAACACTCTCCTCTCTCATTTCTCTCCCTCTCTCTCTTGAAGCTCTCTCCTAAGGTGGGTTAGAGGGGGATTTGGAGGAGAACTTGGAAATTTGAAGAAGATTTTGGAGCTTGGAAGGATCTAGGGCTCTCCTACAAGGTAGAGTTTGGAGAGCTAGTGGGCTAAGGTAAGGTTTCTTGTAAAATTGATGTTAGGGTTTGGTTTTATACCCTAGAACACTTGGTTTTGATCTTCTTACATGAATGGAAACCTTGTAGAGACCATGGAATCCATAAAAACCCATGTTTGTCCATAACCTCTCATGGTAGAATTCTAGGATTTATTTTAAATGCCCTAAAAATAGTTCAAATGATCTAGAAATTGTTCTAGATAAGTTTCTAGATGATGTTAAGCTTGTTTTTACTTAGCTCTAAAATCTACATAGTGTATTGGGCAATATGACATTGTTAGGGCACCAAAATTGAAGCTTTTGTCCTAGGTTGGTTTAAAGGTAAATTGACCTTGTAGAAACCAAATTAGCAATATTTCCAACTCGTTGGTGGACTCGGTTCGCAGATCCGACGAGTCTACTCAAAGATATTGAGAAAAAGCCTAATTTGGCTTCCTTTTACCGCATGCGAGAGAATAGGCGTCCAAAAATCACGAAACTTAAACCATAGCACCTTTACAACCATACGAGATAGGTGGTGCTTTCTGAAATTCTCGAATTTTCTTTTATGTCTAAAATGTCATTTCTTGAGCATATGTGTATATTGAGTATCATGCATTGTAGGGTGAGTGAGTATATATAATCGCATGCTTTGAGTATAAGATGCATATAAAATATTGTGAATTCTTGAGAACATGAAAAACCCTATGTATGCATGAATGGTGACAAAGACCTAGATGACATAGAGAACAAATGACATTATAACATCGATAGTAGAGTGGCATCAATGAATTTTGAATTCTAGTGTACAAGTGTGGCATCAAAGAGTATTGAATGCTAGAGATAAAACACATAGTGTGTGTGTAGCATTAACGAGTCAAGAATCCAGGAGAATAAGTATAAAGAATATTTAGTGTGTGGTACTAATGAAAGTTAAAGAATGCAAGAAAATGGCATATGTGACATAGCATCCTCAAAGTTGAGGCATCCTTATAGTTAAGGAATGGATTGAACTTGACATTCTTAAAGTTAAGGATTGGATCATACTCACCTATAAGTCTTGGCTTGAGGGCGGTCGCACCTCCTTAAGCGATGAGCTCCGGAGTAGTCATCACTAGGTTGTAGCGAGTATCTCCCCAGAGGACGGTCCCGTCGGATCGAAGCGAGTATCTCACTGACAGTAGGGATTTGAGTTGGTGAGTCTATTGAGGGCGAAACCTACGGGTTAGCCAAGAGGATTGAGAATTGGAAAGTGATCTTGCATTCATCATGAGCATTCTATTTGAGCATAGCATGGATTATATCTTGTTAAGGCATATTAGCTACATTTGTTTAGTTGATTACTATCTATCTCTATTCTTCTATTATGCCTGATTTAAACCTAGTGGGAAAGTCGGCGAGGTCGGCGGCCGAACCCACTGGGAACTTTGTTGTAGTTCTCACCCCACTATTTCCATAGAACCGGAACCAAGTAAGCCGGCTGATGATCGTAGTAAAGGTATCGCGCCATAGACAGAGACCTCCCGAGTTGGTTCCATGTTTTGTTTAGTTGCATACCCTTTATCTCATCTCTTGTAATTTGATGATTAGAGATGTATTAAGGATGTTTAAATGAAAGAATGTAAAAGCTTAAGTTTTTGGATCAAAACATGTTATGTAATTTTGGGAGATCATGTGATGAATAAAAGAAATGATGAAAAGAATGTAAATGTAACATGTGGTTTAATGCATGTAAGTGATTGAAAGTTAATCATTATACTTGTATATTGTTTAGTTTAGTACTTTCACTTTGGCTATTGGTTGCCCTCGTGCTAGCCATGTATATCTTTATTCCGCTGGACAAATTCATATATACATGATCTGTACTTGCGTTGAGCTTTGAGCAGACAGAGGAGGTGTTGTCCGTTCGGCGTCTGTTCGACGTGCCCAAACCGACCAAATTGGAACGGTCCCGGGGCATGACACGAAGTGAGCCTGGGATCCGACGAAGACAAACGGCCGACTTACATCAGTGCTAGACTTTCGGCTCAATAATAGGAGGAGCTCAAAGAATTGTTATTAAAATACAAAGACTGCTTCGCCTAAAGTTATGAAGAAATGCCGGGTTTGAGTCGAAATAGTAGAACATAGGCTTCCTATTAAAAAAGGATACAAGCCTTACAAACAACCAGCTCGTAGGTTTGAGCCGAGTATTGTACTTCAAATTAAGAATGAAATAGAAAACTTATTAAAGGCCAGTTTTATTAGAGCGGCCCGTTATGTTGATTGGGTGTCCAATGTAGCTCCGATACGAGAAAAAAATGGTAAACTTACGGTTTGCATTGATTTTAGGAACTTGAATTTGTTTATGCCTAAAGACAAATATCTAATGCCAATAGCCGATATGGTAGACTCGGCAGCCAGGCATAAAATTCTGTCCTTTATGGACGGACATGCCGGATATAACCAAATTTATATTACTGAAGAAGATGTAGTCAAAACGGCTTTTAGATGTCTGGGGTCTATTGGGACCTTTGAATGGATAGTCATGCCGTTCGGTTTAAAGAATGCCGGAGCTACATATCAAAGGGCAATAAATTTTATTTTTCATGACCTGATTGGCAAAATGTTGGAGGTTTACATCGATGATATCGTTGTAAAATCCAAATCACAAGTTGATCACTGGGCGGATTTAAAACTCGCCTTTGAAAGGAAGAGAAAATATAATTTGAAAATTCACCCTTTAAAGTGTGCCTTTGAAGTTTCAGTGGAAAATTTTTTGAGGTTCTTAGTACATAAAAAGCGAATTGAAATTGATAAAAACAAAGCCAAAGCTATATTAGAGTTGCCAACACCAAAAAGTAAAAAAGAGTTACAAAACTTATTAGAAAATTTTAATTATTTGCGGCGCTTTATATCAAACTTAGCCGGTAGAATAGGAGTTTTCACTCCATTACTTCGGCTTAAAAATTAGGAAGAATTTAAGTAGACGGAAGAACAGCAAAAAGTATTTGAAAATATAAAAGGATATTTGGCAAGTCCTCCCGTTCTCATGCCTCCTAAGCAAAGACAGCTGATGAAGTTGTATACATCGGCTGCAAAAGAAAATTTAGGTTGTATGTTGGCACAAGAAAATGAAGAAAAAGAGGAACAGGTCATTTATTATCTAAGAAGACGATTGGTAGATGCCGAAAAACGTTACTCAGCAATTGAAAAATTATGTCTGGCTTTATATTATGCTTGTACGAAATTAAGATATTATATTTTACCAACAGAAGTGTCGGTAATCTGCAAAACCGACCTGGTGAAATATATGCTATCTAAGCCTATATTAAGAGGCCGAATCGGACGATGGATGCTGGCCTTGTCCGAATTTTCTCTTAATTATGTCCCAGCAAAAGCTGTTAAGGGGCAGGCAATAGCCGATTTTCTGGCTAATCATCCATGTGTTGAGTTTGAAGAACCGAAACAAAATTTAGTCGGCTACCAATCTTGGATACTTTATTTTGACGGCTCGAAAACAGTTGAATCCGCAGGAGCTAGGGTAGTTATGCAGTCTCATGAAGAATATATTCATCGATTTGCTTTTGAATTAGATTTCGGCTATTCTAATAACTAAGCTGAATATGAGGCCTCAATAATCGGCCTTGAAATTTTACAAGAATTAGGAGTATACTCGCTCAAGGTCATCGGTGATTCACAATTGGTAATTAAACAAGTGAGTGGAAAATACCTATGTGAAAACCGAAATTTGTAAAATTATTTGAGAAAAATGATAGAATTACTCTGCAGTTTCGTGGAAGTTGAGTTTGAGCATTTGACCAAAGAAGAAAATGAACAGGCTAATGAATTAGTCCAATCGGCCTCAGGGTATAAAGAGCCGAAACGGGATCAAGTGAAAATAAAACGAAGATTATTACCATCGGTTCATATACGAGAGCCGACTATAATTACTCCCATAGAAGTTAAAGAAGACTGGAAAAAGTTTATAATTGAATATCTAGAAGACCCTAACAAGTGAGTCGGCTATAATATTCAAAGAAGAGCAATCGGCTATTGTCTATTAAATGGATAACTCTATAAGAAAACAGCCGAAGAAGTGTTAGTGAAATGTTTAGGACCTAAAGAAGCTTTATTAGTGATGGGAGAGACCCATGAGGGCTTGTGTGTAGCTTTATTACTGGCCGACTATGCATTAGGATTGCATAGAATATGCAAAAGGATGCCAGGATTGTCAATTCCATGCCTCTGTACAAAAGGTACCTGCTTCTGAGATGTATGCGATAATTAAGTCTTGGCCTTTTAGAGGTTGGGCCATGGATTTAATCAAAAAAATCCAGCCAAATTCTTCGACTGGTCGTAAGTTTTTAATAGTGGTCATCGACTATTTCACTAAGTGGGTAGAAGTAAAACCCGCTAGGTTGGTCACTCAAAAAGAGATTATTGATTTTGTGGAAGATTTTATAATTCATCGTTTTAGAATCCCCGAGACAATTACAACCGATCAAGGAACAATGTTTACCGGGGAACAATTTACTCGGTTCATTGAATCCAGAAAGATTAAGTTACTTCATTCGACACCTTATTATGCTAAAGCTAATGTACAAGCCGATGCGGCAAATAAGATAATCGTAAGTCTTATGAAGCGACATATTGGAAGCAACCAAAGAAATGGAATGAGAAACTTTCCAAAATATTGTGGGCATGCCGAACTACAGTGAAAACGGCGACAGGGATGACGCTGTTTCAATTAGTATACGGCTATGAAGCCGTAGTGCCAACTGAGATAACAGTTCCTTCTCTAAGGGTGGAAAAACAAAAAAAAAATTTGACGGCAGATGAATATAAGTTGCTAATGAATGAAAGAACAGAAGAAATGAATGAAACTCGGCTGATAGCATTTGACGATGTACGAGCGTATCAGAGCCGAGTACGTAGAGTATATAATAAAAGAGTTAAAGCTAAGTCTTTTGCACTCGGAGACTTGGTTCGTAGATTAATTTTTCCAATCGGTCGAAAGGACCGAGTATATAAAAAATGGTCTCCAAATTGGGAAGGACCATTTCAGATTAATAGAATTATTAAAGGAAATGCATATTATTTAAAAAACATATATGGATCCAAGTATGAGAAGCCAATTAATGAAAAATATTTAAAAAAGTACTATCCATCTATGTGGAAAAATGAGCAAAGTCAGATTTAGAAGCGTTAAAATATTACAATTAATAAGCCGAATCAAGATAATAAGTCTTTAAGCTGGTTCCATTCGGCTTCTAGGTTTGCTTGGGCGGTTTCGGCCGCTTTCCTCCTACGCTTCATTAAGGGATGCAACTTGTAAAGTTGAGAAAGCCGATCTTGAAGCTTCATCCCTTCACTCTTCTTAGTATTCAGTTGATCTTGCAAGAGGAGTCGGCGCTCAGAGGTACGAACAAGAGCCAATTCGGCCGCCGCTAATTCCTCTTTAAGAGTCGAAATCCATTGCCCCAATGTCGATTCTTGATTTTCCAAAGTTTGGTCTTCTCGGCTCAGGTTAGTTATTGGAGCCGCTACTTCAGGAACTTTCGCTTTGAAATGATCAATCCTATTGAAATGGTGATCTGAGGATAGAAATTCAGCAGCCAAAGATTATTGCCGAGATAAAAAAGAAGAAAGTCGAGAAGATAAAGTTTCTGCGAAGCATTTACCCGTAGAAGAAAGATCTGGCTGATCGGCTAAATCAAGTAAAAGTGCGCCTAGCCGATCAAACTGCTCGGTATTTCGAGCCAAAGACGGGGGATCATAACTATACAATCTTAGACACTCATCAAGTTTTTGTCGAGTGTCTACCGACATCACGGCTGATAAGTCTTCCGCCTGATTAGAATTAGGACTTGAAACCAATAAGGCATGAAGAGAAGCAGACAAAGGATCCTCAGTTTCAGGCGCTGGAGGAACCGATGATGAGGTTTCAGCTAAAGGAGTCGTGATAGGCACTGTACTTATTCCAGCCTCCTCAACACCCTTCTCCCTTGATTTGTCCACATCTTCTCTTTCTGTTGTTGCCATTGGTTCACTTCCTACTTTCTCCTACTGCTTTCTATCTATTTCTGGGGTGGATGACATTGGTTCTACTTCTCTTGCTGGCGCTTCTCCACTCCCTTCTTTGATAACCCGTTTCTTTTCGGCTGCTCGCCTCTTATCAAGACGGGCTCCGCGACGAGCTTGTCTCTCAATATCAGACATTTTCTTCCCCAGAGACTAAACAAAATGAACACGGGAAGCATCTTCAGGAGGTGACTGTTTTATTGAAAAGAAATGATGAGAATGATGAAACAATACAAAAGAAAGCTTGAGTTTAACCAATCGAATTGATTACCTCAATCGAGATTGGTTCATCAAGAACAGAGGTTTTTTCTGGAACATCAGCCGAAGATGTGTCTTCGGCTCTTTTTTCTAGAACATCAGCCGAAGGTGTGTCTTTGGCTCTCTTAGAGTATGATTTTTTAGCAACCGACTTACGCCGCTTCCGAGACGGCGGAGAGGTAGATTGTTCAGGTTCCATCGGTCGTTTTTCTGAAGCTGGGACCGATGAAGAGGTTGGAATTGGCTATATATGAAGTAGATATATAAAAGTAAGCAATGATATCATATAAGGAAAAAGAAAGCCAAAACAAAAGGAGTAAAGCTTACTGCAGAAGAGGAAGGTAGGGCATCAGAGGTATGATCGGAAGTCTCTTCCGATTCTTCCGGAGCGGATGGAGCAGTAATATCAATCAAAAAGTCTTTGCTCGGAAAGGATACTGCTATAGATGGAAGATAAATAATTAAAAATCATTCTGAAAAAAGAATAATTATAATAGTGAGCAAGAGACTTACTAAGTGGATGGATGGTCTTGCGAATTGCCTGCTACGTGACTAAACTAAAAACGCGATCGGCAAAGTAGTCTCAAGTGACGGTATAGCGAAAGCCCATCACTCCTGTGTGATTCGGCCTGAAGCTCACTAATTTGAAGAATCACCGAAGACAATTTTCTATAACTGAAATTCGATCAGCTTCGGCTGTACTTTTAGTAGGGGGCCGGTTGACGGCAGTATTAGCTGTGAAGAACTTGGCTGGGGCAGGGATTGCTTGCACAAATCTAAATTGACGCGCTGCGAATTAGGGGGAATAAACCTCAGTGATAGGCAGCAGTTTCGAGCACGATTTCAGTCCAACATGCAGATCCCTTGCAGCCAAGAAAGAATACCAGACTTCCGAGTATTCACTGGCACGAGAAGAAGCAAGTTCGCCTTGAATGGCCTAATACCGAGAAAGAAGCCAAGGTGGGCCAATGACACGCTCGGCAAACGGAGACCATGAAATGAGAAAATGAGGACGCGATTCATAGAAAATTGAGAAATAAGTGGCAAAATCAAAAGGGTGACCTGACCTTAACGGCTGGGGACAGCCGAGAGCTAACCTGTAAGTGTCAAAATAAGGAGCCGAGTCCAGATCTAAAGGATCTTGGCACAAATTAGGAAAATAAATTTGCAAAAATATTTGAAAAAACTCGAAAACACCACAACCAGAGCTGATTGTTACACCATCTCCAGAAGGTAGTGGTTTGATAGAATCAAAAATTTTCCTGTAGACAAAAGCAAGAAAATAGATTCCTAAAGCTAATCTATCGCCGTTAGCTAAACCTACGGCGATTTGGACAAAATCCCGATTGATCTTCTGCGAACGAGTGCAGAAAAGATTGTGGCATAACCAATACAGAAGGAATGTTGTGTGCTCCTTCCTAGTAACCGCAGCAGGAGACTCACCTACAAACTTGCGGAGAAATTTGGGATAAGCCATATCATTGAGGTCAAGGTGGGCCTCAAAATCGGATGCGCCATCAGGATTGTAAGTGTCACGCCCCGGGACCCAGCGGAAGCCCGCCCGGCACGTGCCCAGACCCGCCATACGTCTAAAACATATAAGGCGTCTAAAAACAACAATAATAAAAGCAATAGTAAAAGACGTCTAGGAGTATCAGAGCATAATAAATGTCTAAATGCTACAGCAAGGGATAAGGATAAAACTGTAAATTCACTAAAAAAAAACATAAGGTAATACAAGAAAATCCCAGATACAAGTGCTATAGGTAGATACATAGGTGGTCTCTATTCATGGATACCAAAAACCTCTCTCTCTCAACTACAAAAAGAAAGAGTAAACCACCTAGGCAAAGTACCGCTCCTCGCTAGCTAGCTAAGCGATCCCCTTGCCGCGATCCCGTGCCTCCGCCGGTGCCGAAGGCTCTGAAATGTAAACCATAAAACAGGGGCGTGAGAACTATTAAAAATAGTTCCCAGTGGGCAATTACTGACTTCAGTGAATGCACCACAAGGCCCAAAGCTACAAGAGATGTCAGTGACTATAAATGTAGAAAAGCGAAAGTTAAGTAAAATGTAACTTACTACAACATGATATCTCTACTTAGCATGAATAGCATAAGTATGAAAGCAACTATGCATCAAGTAAAAGTCTCCTACTATCATAATGTTCACAATGCGAAATAGTAAAGTTCCGTGGTTTACTATTCTAGTCAATGTCCAAGTAGTACACTAAGTCATCATCTGTCCACATGTCATAATGAATACTCAAAGTCAAATCTGAAGAGACCCACCCGAAGGCTGTCTATGGCCCTGAGACCCACCCGTAGGTTGTCTGGCCGGTGCCGAGCCTAATGGCCCCGTGGTAGTCATCATCCCCACCCTAGGAATGAGCCCGGCCCACGGCAATCCACTTCGGCGCCCAATCCCGCACGGGAAATATGAATCGCGATGGCTATCTCCGGAGTGCCGGCTCGTAGGGAGCGACCCTCACAAGCATGTGCGAATGAGCACAATGGCAAGTAGTCAAACGATCTGTCACAAGTATCAAGTCCTCATGTCTAATAACATGGAATGTATCGAATGTCCCAAAGGCCTATCTCTATGTCATCATGTCTCTAACTGGAATATATGGCAGATGTACCATGGCCTATCATCATGTCTCTAAGTTGCATTTTCATAGATTACTAGTTTCAAGTGCCCCTTTGTGACACTCTTGTTCTCTATGTCAAAGCATGGCAACTATGTTCCAAAGTACATATTCCAAGTCATAATCCTCATAAGAAATGTATTTTCCACTTGCAAAAATAAACACTTTTCTCGTATGCATGCATTCTACTCATATAGCTCTACTATATAGTGAAATTTTCATAATACACAAGGCATGCATTTTAAGTGCTCTAAAATTCATATAAATTCCATTTAGCATAGAAATGAATTTAAAAATATTTTACAACAAGTAGAAAGAGCATAGGGGCCATTTCGCCCCATTTCCACGAAGCCAAACCCACCAAAATCGACTTCTTCGTTTCGCCGAACGAAGGTATCCACAAGCTTCCTAGTACCCTAGTGATTTACTGTCCTACCCATGTTATAATGATATCAATCAAATCTAAAAGACTCCACCAAGACTGTCTATGGCCCTGAACCCACCCGTAGGCTGTCTGGCCGGTGCCGAGCCTAATGCCCCGTGGTAGTCCATCATTCCCACCCTAGAATGAGCTGGCCCACGGCAATCCACTTCGCGCCTCCCGCACGCGAATACGAATCGCGATGGCTATCTCCGGAGTGCCGCTTGTAGGGAGCGACCCTCACAAGCATGTGCGAATGAGCACAATGGCAAGTAGTCGACGACTGTCACAGTACCAATCCCCAAGTCTAATAATGGAATGTATCGAATGTCCCAAAGGCCTATCTCTATGTCATCAATGTCTCTAACATGGAATATATGGCAGATGTACCATGGGCCTATCATCATGTCTCTAAGTTGCATTTTCATAGATTACTATTTCAAGTGCCCCTTTATGACACTCTTGTTCCTATGTCAAAGCATGGCCAATTATGTTCCAAAGTACATATCCAAGTCATAATCCTCATTAAGAAATGTATTTTCCCATGCAAAATAAACACTTTCTCGTATCATACATTCTACTCATATAGCTCTACTATATAGTGAAATTTTCATAATAACAAGGCATGCATTTTAAGTGCTCTAAAATATTAAAAATTCTATTTAGCATAGAAATGAATTTAAAAATATTTTACAACAAGTAGAAAGAGCATATGGGCCATTTCGCCCCATTTCCACGAAGCCAAACCCACCAAAATCGAATTCTTCGTTTCGCCGAACGAAGGTATCCACAAGCTTCCTAGTACCCTAGAAACATCAAAAATAGGGTCACCCAAACGAAACGAAGAGCAAATAGCTCAATCATTAACCAACTCAAGCTAGGGTTGGGAAAAACTCACCTCAAGTGAAAACCTTCTCTAAATCCTCAAATGGAAGGTAGAGGTCTTCCAATCTAACCTATATAAAGGTTCCAAACCCATCAAAAGAGATCAAGAAGCCTCAAATCCAAAAATCCCCAAAATAAACCCTAAATCCCAAAATCTAGGGTTTCATCTAGTAAAACCTAGAAAAACAAGTATCAAATGGGGATTATAAGCTACCAACCTCAAGAGAAGTTCCAATCCAAGCTCAAAACCAAGTAGGGTTGAAGTTTGATCCACCACAAAGCTCCAAAAGCAAGCTCCAAGCCTCCAAAGGTGAGAAACGAGGAAGAAAATGGTGCTCCAAGGCCTCCAAGCAAGCTCCTTCTCCTCTTCTTCTCCTTCTTCTCCTTCCCTTTCTCTCTCTAGAAGTGTAGGAAGAGTGTGAGGGAGAGAAAATGAGAGTGAGAGGGGAGGAGAGGCTGCCTATAGCCTCTAAGATAACAAAATCCACTTAAGCCCCTCAAAAACTCAAATTTGCATCAGCCCGGTCTGGGCAGTTTTCGCCCAGAGGGACCGGTCTCCCCGACCTGGGACCGGTCTCTCAGTCTGCTCCCGAAAATCCAACGTTCGGGAACCGGTCTCTCCCTGCGCGGGACCGGTCTCTCCCCGCGCAAACGCGCTCGGGAACCGGTCTCGACTGCCAGGGACCGGTTGCCTTGCCGGCTGCGTAGCACTGTTCACTGGGGGACCAGTCTCTCCCATCAGGGACCGGTCCCCGAGAGTAAAAACTCTCAGGACTCTGCCAAAACTCTCGAGATCGAACTTTTAGGCCGGTATACCATCGATGGCCCTCCACCAAGTGTGGAAAAGTTCGGAATACACATCGAACATTTGAACCTCGCAATTTGCAAAGGTCCAGTGTGCTACAGTAAGCCACTGAGAAAGTAACTCCATGAGGGCGCAAACCAATGATAGACATCAAGAAGAATAGGAGTGAGGGGTCCTCCTTTGAAAAGAAATGTGTTAGAAACAGGAGACCAAAAACAGAGAGCCACAGCAAAAAGAAAGTTATCGGCTATAGGATTCTTCCGAGATAATTGTATCGCCTCATAAATACCAACTTCCCGCCAAAAGTCACTATAGACAGCTTCTACCCGATCTAACCAAGCAAGGTAGGCATCTGAAACACTTGGCCAGGTTCGGAGACTTCTTCCTGTCTAAGCTGATGGATATCAGGAATGAAGATAAATGGATTTGGCCATCAATGGAAGACTGTCACTAGAGTATGGGAAACCATCGAGGTTCGGTTCATCAGTAAAAGAGGGACCTAAGATGAACCGAGAAGGGTCCGATAGGACAAACTGTTTAAGTATGGTATAATCCAATGACGAAGAAGAAGGAAGTGGCGGAAGTGGCACCATCGCTAAAACGAAGAAAAAAGGTGAAGAAAAACCCTAAGGATCGAAAATGGGAAGGAAGTAGAGAAGACTAAGACAGATCGAAAAAAAGAGAAGCAAAAGCGGAGAAGACGAGGAAATGAAAAGAGAAGACGAAGAAGATGAAGCTTGGCGAAAAAGAAAGGAGTCGTCGCGTTGAATCGGAATCCGAGGCTGGCTATAATGGCTGGCTATAATGATGAAGAAATGGCGGCAATTAAGATGACCTAATTAATACTGCATATAAGACAAGAAGGACTGGCGAGATCGTGGCCGTAGAAAAGGAAAGAACGGCTAAAAAGGAGTCGTACGAAGAATTTTAAACTGACTGTATCGAAAAACGCGCCTCTGATTACGCCAGCTATCGAACCATCCGTTCGGAAGTTGTCGAGGGAGCAATTGTTGGGCCAATAATTTGCGGCCAAGTGGTACACTAGTGCTCCACTCAACCCTAATCTTTTAGAAGCTAGGATTAAAAAGGATTTTGATGTGCACCGAGAGCATCAACAAGAATATTGAGTAACCGCCAGGTATAACTGAGGGAAGTTACAGTAACTGCAAGTGGTTATAAGCGGTTCCGATCCGCTGGAAGTTGCCCGAAAAAATAGGAGTAGTGGCTGATCATGGATGGGGAATAACGGATCAGCAGGGACGATCTATAAATAGGCAAATAACGCCCGTCTTTTCCCCGAGAACAAAAGACCACCTTTATTTCCTCTACAATTTCTTCGCATTTTCTAGAAGTAGACTACTTGTAATCTTTTACTCTCTCGCATTTACTGTTTTCTTAGGAATAGATTTAAGGTAGATCAACCGAGTCTGTATGCCCTCAGGCACACTCGTTTCTTGTACTAGTTCTACGAGTTAATTCTAATATATATAAAGGCATTCGGCTCCTCAGCCGACCCAAAGTACAGTGTATTCCGTACATTCGGCTCATCCAGCCGAACCGAATCTATAGTGAAAGTCTTTGAACTCGGCTGATCCGATCCCTCATCAGCCGAATCGCTTGCTCCAGTCGAAGGGCGAAAACTTCGAGAGTCACTAATCATAGGCGTTCCGTATCCCTACACGTTCCCTGAGAAAGATCTTTGACCTAGTCAAAGATAAGAGAATTCGGCTCCTAACAGAGAGAGAGAGAGAAAAAGAGAGTTAAACACCTACGCTATATATTAGAAACATAGAAGTATTTATTCTTGTGACTTTTTTAACTATCGATTCACCTCAAGATTCATGCAACGCTATTAACAGTATCTCCTATTAAGTCTCTTTTACTAGTACTGCACTTAAAGATAGGTAAACAAAAAGAATATGCATTTAAAATTAGGGTTTTTAGGGATAGGTAAATAAAAAAAATATACATTTAACGGGTACCTACCAATTTTATGCATAATTTTTTTATAAAAAAAATAATACTCATACATGTAAATTTTAGGATAACTTGCGAATACCTGTAAAGATGGGTAGAGATTGTCAAGTCTACCCTTAACTACGAGAATATCCATGTTATTATAATACTCATACTAGTTGGGAATCTATGATGATTCCTACAACTTCCTAATTTGTGTTGCACGGTTTCTATTTGAATAACTTGAATAGAAAATAGGAGATTTTTCATAATATTACAAATCGTGAACCGAATGACCCCAAAAAGTTTATTGAATTACTAGAGTGCGTTTAATTAACATTTTTGTATTAAACACTTTAAAAGCTATTGTAGTAGTGAAAACTATCTAATCAAATAAAAAAAAAATTCACTACCAAAAAAAAAAAAATAGTCATTAGTGACTTTTATTTTCGCTGCTAAAAGATCAACGAATGTCGCTAAAAATTTAACAGGATATGACACCAAATACTGTCTATACCAATATTGCTAAAAGTATTAGCAGTATTATAAATACTATATTTATAATGAATACCGTCAATATGAATCAATAAGCTAATTTTAAGTTGTTTATTATTGGCGCATGAATATAATGCCGCTAATACAAATACCTTATTTTGGAGACTCAAATTTTATTATTTTAAATTTAAATTTAAACTTTTTTGAGAGAAATGTAGCATTCTATCTTAGCTGGAAATGTGAATAACTAGGATTCGAACTTGAGACCTCGGGTACCAACCAGTAATCCCTTTGCCACTTGTACTAAGGACAATCGATTACATATATTTAAATTTTTTAAATTTAAATTTTAAGCTTTAAAATTTTTAATATTTAAATTTAAATTTTAAATTTAGATATTAAATTTAAATTTTTAATTTTGAAATATCAAATTTTAAGTTTCAAATTTTATAATTTAAATTTTAAAATGTAATATTTATGATAAAATTAAAATTTTAAAAATTTAAATTAATTAAAAATTTTAAATTTTAAATTAATTAAAATTTTAAAATTTTAACTTTTAAATTTTAATTTATATTTTTTAGATTTTTAAAATTTAAATTCTAAATTTTAAACTTTAACTTCAAAATTTTAAATTATAAGTATAAAATGAGATATGTTAATAATTATATATTGATTATTGACGGCATTATGCTACTCTGTTATATTTAGTATTATTTTTTATAAAATACTGAAAACTTTAGTAGAATTCACTAATTTACGTTATTAATTTATCCTATTTTACAATATTAATAGTAAATTGCTAATAAATTATTAAATTTAGTAGCAATTATCAAGTAATGCTGTTAAATATATTAAGCAGTATGATTTAAATAAAAGTTAGGGAGTAAATGCCACTAAATTATGAATTAATTATAGTGAATTTGGTGCAGAAGAATATTGGATACATTTTTCTTTATTTTTTGGTGAAACATGAGAAATTGTAATTTAACTCCCTTTATACTCTTATGAGTATAACTCTCTTTATATTAATAAGTTTTTGACCATTGGATGAAGAGATGCAATTAGAATGATAGTGCCCTCTTAGGGTTGAGTGGGTGGTTGATTGAATAATATGATCTAACGGGTGGAAATGATCAAAAGGGTAGATTTAGTGGCCAAAAATTTATGAATATAAAGGGGTCTATACTCATAAAAGTATAGTAGTCAAACCCATTTAACTAAAATTGGTAATAACTGAGCAAATAAACAAAAGTTTTCATTAGAATTTTAGTTGCAGATGACGCGCTTTGTCCTCCACTCTAAATAGATAATAAGGCATGTATATTAACACCATATAATACTCAAATTAAAAAATTATAACTGTAACAGAAAAAAAAAAAAAAAAAAACATTCTCATCTAATAGGGCATATCTATTGGGATTAGAAATATATAAGGGTATATCTATTGGTAGTTTTAAGTTTTCTTCCGTTGGATCTATCAGTTTAACCATTTTTACTAGTTCTATCACAGTACTCAATCAACCACTCACTCAACCATAAGAACCACTACAATCTTAACCACACATTTTTTAATTTAAAAGTCGAAAATCTATAAGCATTAATGATTTGATACTTTTAAAAAGATAAAAGTTCAAATTCATATGTATATGAGAAAAATTCGGCATCAAATATTGACCTAGATAAAGAGACACTTAATAGACGGGGTTATTAGTGTCCAAGCTGAGAGTACCCTTCCATGTCCCAAAGCAAAGGGAGCAAACCCACGGGAGAGTGAGCCCAACATGTCCTTTTTATATAGTTACCACCTCAAACTCACCACCAACCCTTATATATTGCAAACCTCTCTCTCTCTCTCTCTCTCTCTCTCTCTCTCCACCCATGTACCCTACCCACGTGCCTTTGCTTATTACTACTTTCTCTCTCTCTCCCCCCTCCCCACCTCCCACCATATAAAAGCACCTCCCTCTCTACATTCCACTACCATAGCTTCTTCTTCTTCTTCTTCTTCTTCTTCATATCCAGCAACACATGCAACAATGGCTACAAGGAAGCACAACAAGCTATCGCAAGCTGCAGCACTAAAGCAGATGCTGAAGCGCCTCGGTCGGAGACAGTCGCAGCAGCACGACGACCACAACGTTGACGACGACGACGACGATGACGACTACGAAGCAGAAGACCGGAAGCTGCCCCTCGACGTGCCCAAGGGCCACTTTGCGGTGTACGTCGGCGAGCGCCGGAGCCGCTACATTGTGCCCATCTCCTACCTGGCCCGCCCGGAGTTCCAGTCGCTGCTCCGGCGGGCCGAGGAGGAGTTCGGCTTCCACCACGACACCAAGCTCACCATCCCCTGTGAGGAGGTCGTCTTCCGATCCCTCCTCACTTCAACTTCACAATGATAAAAAGAGAGAGACATATATATCTATACATACCATATATATATATATATATATAGCTAGACTGGTACACTATCAGTAGCAAGGAGGTCTCTGTGCTATCAAGTTATTTTCAATTATGCAGTTTCTAAATCGACGATCGGCTCCGTTAGATTTGATCTACGCTATTAAAAGTATTTCAAAACTAAATTTCATAATTTTTTATCTCTCTATATGTCACTGTGTCTATTAGTTCCTTTTTTACCATGAGAATTTTCATGGGTTTTAATTCTGTATATATAGAGAGTAATTAATTGTATAATGTAATGTGAGTGGCGTTTGTAGAGAAATGCCCTGTAAGAGTTGATCGATTGATTAGTTAATTAATTTGAGGAAAGAAATTAAGATTAGAATTATGTATCTATGTTCTTCATTATTAATTGAATTTTTGTACTTGTTCTGTGACGGCAAGGATGCGAAATTCGAATTGCGCAATGCCGACATTATAACCAAAAGTTAGTTGTAATCTTACAATTCTGTACATCCAATAACTCATATTCTTTTTACTATTCTTATATATCATCTTTTTTCCTTTTAAAGGGAGGATATCTATATCTAGCTATATCTATATCTGTACATTATTTTCCATAAAATTTGTCACATGATAATTTTTCCTTCACCCTGCCTTCTCTCCTCTTCTCATTTTCTGATGCTTTGCCTTTCTACTCCCATCTCCGCCCGATGCTTCATCTTTCCACCTGCTCACTTTCCAATTAATGTATTCATATGGTCTATTGCCATCTAAACAAATCATTTTCACAAAAAAAAAAAACCAAGTAAAATAAGATCACTTCATATTCTTTTTTCATATTATTTGTATTTATTAATGTTTCGTGACAAATCAAAAAATTTTAAAATTTTTACTTTATCAATCTTCTGTTTTTTATAGTATTAGCCCGCTGCAATGCGCGGGTAACTTTACTAGTGATTACAATATTTGAATCAAAAGTTATACTTTGGATTGTAAACTTGGCATTTCTCTTTCCAATCACGGACTCCTTGGCACCGATTGTGGAGATTCCATGAATTTTTTAAAAAATTTTACAATTTTTTTCTTGCATTTTTCTTGCCTCCCTCTTTTTCTCTATTACACACACTCTCTCAAACTTTTCACCCTAGGAGCCTCTCGGTTACAAAAAAAATCTTAAATGCATCAATTATATTGTTGAGGTGGCGTCACCAACCAATCAAATTACTTTTTTTTTGGTTCATCCGTTCTATCATACTTATTAGAAAAATATTTTTATTATATTTTTTCTGAAATAAAAAAATATAATTGGATGATGTGGTGTGACTAATACATGGTAGGATTCCTCCATCGGTCACACCAACTTACCTCATGCACTACAATTCCACTTCACAGAGCAAAATGAATAAAATAAAATAAAATCCAATCCCATGCACAAGAATACATCTGGTTCACATGTAGTGTTTAACTACAATTAACAAAATAAAATTAATATCTTACTAAATTTTTCAATATTCCTAATTTAATTAAACATTTAAGTTACTTTATATCTTACCAAATTTTAACAGCATGAGCCATGAGCCATTAATTAGATGATTTCTTTGTAGGCCCCGTTTCGTTCCGTACAACGAATATTAGGATAATTTTTTTAATTCCTGAAATATCTTATTATTCTGAAATAATTAATAAAAAATAAAAGTAAAATTGAGTTTGATTTGTGATGATGATAATTTTAGAAATAATTAAAATTATAGTTGATTAATTTTATGGAATAGTAGAGAATAGTTTTAAAAAAAGTAGTGGTTAAATTTGATATACATATAATTTAAATAAAAATAATTATATTATAATATTTGATAAAAATAATTTATTATAAAACATAATTTAATAATTTTAATTTATTATAAACATAAATTTTCTTTCAAATTTTACTTAAGCTTAAGTTTAATGAAAATAATTTATTTTAATATTTACTTATAATTACAATATTTAACTACAAATAATATGTATTAATATAATATAATTAACAATTTTATAATAAAAATAATTTATTATAATATGTAAAATATCATGTCTGCATAATTAACTTTAATGTAGTTTTTAATCTTAATAAAGCTTGATATTAAACTTTAGTTCGAAGAACATTAATTATTCCACCTCAAGGTAGAACAATCACTACAACAAAATTAGATTATAGGGACACATATTTATGACACTTTTGTGTAAGCGTCCCATTTATGTCAAAACTTTTAAAAAATTCAGCTAAGTCCTAAATATAAAGCCCAATCTAACCAAAAATAAAATGTTACTCTACTCAACCCACCCCACCCAGCCCATTCGTCCCGAAAAAAAAAAAAAAAAAAAAAAAAAAAAAAAAAAAACCGATTGCCATCTCCTCGTCTCCCCTCACTCAATCTACTGAAAGACGAAGAGCATCTCACTCTCCTCCTCCTGTGCACCGCACTCAACGAGGTAGGGTTCCGACAGTTGCTAAATACTTAAATAAGTGCTGATAAATTAACAGCATTATTTTTAAGTTATACTGACACTCTTGAACTGTCACTATATACCTAGCGACTCCCCATATAGCAACACTTTTTAAAAATGTCGGTAATTTAGCTAGCAGCACCTTTTTTGATCTGTATCGATATTTAAAAGTATCGCTATATACTATTTTTGTTGTAGTGAATGTTGGAGGGAGAAAAGAATTTAATTCAGTTTTAGGCAAATTATATATAAAGAAGTTGACCTAAATTTAATTTGGATTATTTGGAGATGACTATCCAAATTTTAAAAATTTTGATTTTTCTATCTATCCTTTTAGATAGTTTGATTATTTTTTAAAAAGAAATTGCCGACATTTGATGCATTCATATATTTGTATACTATAATTTTTTTAAAAAATTCATCTCATCTTAACAATTTAAATTGCTCAAATTTTAACAAAAAAAAAGCTATAATTCATTGGATATATAGTGGAAATCGAGCAATTAGATGAAATAAAGAGCCAATAAAGATGCGGTGTATGAATATACAAAAACATTGGGTGTAGTACCCTTGGCTTTGAGTTGGAGATGTTTTGCGCAAAGTAGACGTAACAACGGACTTTAAAACTCAAGATTTTTATTGTAGAGGACTAAAGTGGAAAATATAGTTGTATAGGGGCTTATGGGCTATTGTTTTTACTTAGTCGGTGGAGTCCACGTGGTCCTCCATTCTCTATCCTCATCCTCTCTTTTTGTTTTTTTTCTTTTATATATATTGCCAAGTTGTGAGGTAATTAATTAGCAGGGTAGCATTCGGTTCGTTCGTGCGAGCGAGCAAGGCGAGCGAGCGAGTCAAGTGCGTGCGTCGTAGTAGCGCCGTTGGAGGCCGGGCGAGCGCGGAATTTCTTCTCCTATTGACTTCTCGCTGTTGTGGATTAGCGTTTGAGGTGGGTGTATCATCGGTTTCGCTCCTAAGTGCATGTTTAGTCGACGTGTATAGTTCGATTCTTGTATATCATGCTTTAATTCATCGATAAGCATCTCGAATGTAATATGAATGTAGAAGCATGCTGAAATGAATATTTATATTATTATACATGTTTGGACTTGAAATTTGCCTTAGGAGAAAACCTGCGTTTTGACCGTCATAATGCTTAAACTACCAGATTTAGCTCTAGGAGCCGTGATTCGATTGTATCGTTACAGTATCAGTGCGATGGATATCTAGGGTAGTTTAGAAGGCATTTACGCTCGTGCTGGTGGTGCCGAGCTTATTTTTCTTCAGCAGAGTTTAGGCTGTTTCGGGTCGTTGGTGCCGTTCGGGTTAGCGGTGGACCAGATCTTGTTTTGGTCACAGATTGTG
Source organism: Ananas comosus (assembly GCF_001540865.1). Classification (NCBI taxonomy): domain Eukaryota; kingdom Viridiplantae; phylum Streptophyta; class Magnoliopsida; order Poales; family Bromeliaceae; genus Ananas; species Ananas comosus. The sequence goes on from NW_017893473.1 coordinate 68,330, forward strand.
CCGAGGGCAGTGGGATTGGTTTGTAGACCTGTTTTAACCCTGTTCACTTGACTTTGGCTAGTTGGACTGATTGAGCTCGACAGAGATTACGCTGCATACTCGGTTGGGTAGCGCCCAGAGTGCCACTCCGGAGTCAGGCTTTGTGCTTTCGCGTTGGTGTCGCTCATGCCAGTTGGACTTGCTCTCCACGGACCAGTTAGTGTGGATAGAGCCTGATAGTCGCAACGGGGCAGGGACGGGTGTATTCACAGTCCCGGGACGGGTATGCTTACAGTCCCATTGGATTGGGTCAGATTTGACATTTTACTACAGTTGGTTAGTGTTAGAGCATGTGTAAGGACTGAGATTTTTACAGTGTAGCTAACTCTCAGTTGACGATGTTTTTTCTGTGTAATTAATTACAAAAGCACTCGTCAAGTTTCGGGCGAAACGAGTTAAAACGGAAATTCTACGCGATCTCCAAGTTTCATTAAAGTGAATAGTAACTTGATTTTTCCGGAGAAGCGCTCGTTACCAGACTATGTTCATAGCAGTCCAATAGCTCGTTTCGACCGGGTCAGCTGTTCTGGAACCAATGACGCTGACGGATTTTGAGTTTGACGCCGGATTTCGAGAAAATCCAAAAATAACTATTTTATATGTATTTATGTGTGTGTTTCCTTCTATTCGAAGAAGGTTGGATTTTTGTCGTGAATCCGTGGTCGATCAAGACGAAACGAAATCGCAGCTTTGTTGCCTCTGTCGTGCTGATCGCACTGGTGTGATCGTTCGCGAATCCTGACAGACGGATCTGCGCGAGATCGCGCGTTGATCGAGGAAAGGTCGGTAGTGGCAAAACGGTATTTTCGCAAAAGTCGCGATATTTTATGTACCGTTTCGCGAGGATCGCACGTGGAGGGCGTTCATGCGTTTTAGTCATACTGTGAGGGACTCGGATTGAAAATTACGATGTTTGTAGAGGCTTTTCTCGCTTTGTTGCACCCTGTATATAGTTGTTTTCTAGGGTTTGGAGCCATCTAACCCTAACCTAGCCTTGCCCTAGCCCCTTAGCCGCCTCCCCCATATTCCCCTGCTCCCCCTGCGCGCGCCCCGGCCACCTGAGCTCGCCGCCAGCCGCCGGAGCTGGCTGCTCCATCCATTCTCCATCTTCTTCCCTCTTTTTCTCTCTCCCTCTCTCCTCTCGGGTTGAGTGTAGGCCCGGGGCGGCGCCTCCTGCAGACCCTCCCCCTGGATTTCACCGTGCTCCGGCAACCTTCCCCGCCGACCGCCGCCGTCGCCGGGCGCCGCCGCTGCTGCTCCTGTGGTCTGCTGCAACCCAGGCCAAGCCTGGCCGAGCGGGGTTGCAGCTGCTGCCAGTGCGCCGCCACCGCCTGGAAACCCTCCCGCCGACATCCCCCGTGCCCCGGCGCCCCTTC
>NW_017893474.1:0-48668 GCF_001540865.1 Ananas comosus
ACCGTCTCAACCATCACCTCGAACTTTGGAGATAAGGATATCCGAGCTTGGTAACTCCTTTGATTCTCTCGAATAGGGTCGGTTGCACAACTAATGTGGCAAGTGTAGCCGGCACTCCCGGCGCTACCACTTCCAACCCAAACCGCTGCCATTCCTTTTTGTAATAGCGGCTGAGGTAACTGCGTCGCTAATTTCTCCCGCGATTTTTACTTAGAGCATCGGCCACGACATTGGCTTTTCCGGGGTATAGTATGGTGACTCATACCTTTAGCACTCCAAATCCACGCGCTGTCGATGTTCAACTCCTTCTGCAGTGAAACAATACTTAAGTGGTGACGGTTATATACCTCACAATGTTCACCATACAGGTAATGCCTCCAAAGCTTTAGCGCGAAAATCACCGCGGCTAACTCGGAGTGTGAATCGGCGGTAGTTCTTCTCATAGCTCTTTAATTGGCGCGTGCATATGCCCTCAATAACTTGCCATTTTGCAGTTAATACACACCCGAGACCAATAAAGAGGCATCACTAATACACTACAAAAGTCTCTCCCGGAGTCGGCCAAAGCAAGCACCGGGGTCGACGTCAACCTGTCTTTATGCTCCTCGAAGCTCCCGATCGCAATCATCGCTCCAAACATCTTTTACTCCCTTATCGTTGAGGCGCCGTTAGTGGAGTGGTTATTTTGTGCGAACCCTCACGAACGCCAGGTAGTAGCCGCCTCAGTCCAGAAAACTGGCGGATCTCCGCCTACAGTCGTCGGCGGAGGCCAATCCTTTGACGCCTCTACTTTCTTCGGGTCCTACCGAAACTCCCGATCGTCCCGATACACATGACCCAAGAATGTGACCTCCCTTTATTGCCAAAAGTCACATTTCTTTAAACTTTGCATAGAGCTTCTCTTGCCTGAGTATCTGCAACCACTGCTCTCAGGCTCTTCATGCTTTTTCTTCGTTTTTTGAGTGACCAATACGTCGTCTATAAACACCACGACGCCATCGATCAACACGGCCTAAGACTCGATCATCAAGTCCGATAAATTGCTGCCAGGGGGCGTTAGTAAGCCCAAATGCATTACCGTTGAACATAATGGCCATTACCGCGTTACGGTACGCCGTCTTGTTCCACATCTATCGGCGGGCCCTGATCTTTAATTTGATTGGATACCCGATTGGAGATCAATCTTCGAATACACCTTGGACCTTTCAACTGTAGGTTGAATAAATCGCAATCTTGGCAACGGCGGTAACTTGTTCTTTATCGTTACTTTGTCAACTCGGCGATAATCTATCGCAGAGTCGAAGTGTGCCATCCTTCTTCACAAATAGCACCGGAGTCCCACGGTGACCACTGGCTTCCACCGAAGCCTTTATCGAGCAGTCTTGTAATTGACCTTTTAGCTCCTTTAACTCCACCGGTTGCCATTTCATACGCGAGCCTTCGAAACTGCCGTCCGCCCGGGAATCAAGTCAAAAAAGATCAAACTTCCCGGATTCCGGTGGCAGTCCCGGTAACTCCGCCGGAACACATCCGGGTACTGCACACTACTCGAATGTCTCCACTTGGCGGTACTTCTTTCGAGCGTCCCTAGAATTGACACAAATAAGGCCTTAACCTCCTTTGATCATTCTCTTCGCCCTCACAGACGATAATAGTCGCGCCGAAGCGCTACTTTGCTACGCTTTGGTAGACTAACTTCTTCTTGATTAGGCTCACGAAAAGTGATCACCTTGCTTTCACGAATCTATCACCGCATAAGTACTTGGGCGAGCCAGTTTGCGTCCCCAGATTAACGTTCGAATCCCCACATCTGATCTGCATAGCCAGATCAATCGGCATATCAATCGCCTATTTGACTGGACAACGCCAAATTCATTATGGAACTGAAGGAATGCTCTGGAGCGTTCACCACCAGTAATCTCATTGTACACCATCTCTATGCCATGAGTTTAGCAAATGAAGTGCCTAATGAAGAATGAGATGCGCCTGTATCCCAAACACTGCTTACTACTCTAGTGCCTTTGAATCACAATTATACCTGCCACGACGTGTCGGGTGTACAGGTTGTTGCCTCCTCCACCTGAGCGGCAAAGACTTCGCCGCTAGCGCTCTCGAAACCCTCCGCGCTGACGTGGTGATGACCTGCGTCCAGCCGACATCATGCGGTGGCAACCCCGCAAGCTTGTCTCGGGGTAACGGTGTTGAAGCCGCGTCGGCGCCCAGACGACGTCCACGACGGGCACTCCCGATTGACATGTCCCGGTTGGCCAACACTTGAACACTTTGCCATCGCGCTGCGGGCAAGTCGTCACCTTGTGCTCTCCGCCCACATACAACACATCGAGGCGTCTCAATTCCTCGCCTGCTGTCGGGATACGAGGGGGTTTCTTGCATTTGCGACCCCCGGCACCACCGCCGTTCCTCTTCTTGCCCTTGTCCTTGGACTCGGCAATAGGCTTCTCTTTCTTCACGTACATGGGCGCTACCGTGCTCCGCCCACAACGCTCGATCAAAGACCTCCGCAAGGTCGAACAACTTCAAGATCTGGCCACTTTCTCATAAATCCGGGTTGGAGGTCCTCGCAAACCAATCGCCGGTCCCGATCTCACGAACAACGTCAGGGAACGCATCAAATGTGAGAGGGAATCTTGCTCATATTCTCCACCGATCGATCGCCTTGTCTTAACTTGCGGAACTTTTCTGCAACTTCCGCTTCGTTCGCGTCGGGTTGAATAGTTCCGAACACTTGCCTCTTGAACTCTTCCCAAAGCATGAGCGGAAGATCGGGTTAGGACGATCCCGCTTCCACTCGCTTCACCACACGTTTGCCGCTTTCTCAAGACAGTGTGTGGCAAGGTACACTTTGTCTTTCTCGAGGTATTAAGGGTCTCGAATAGGGTTCCATCGAGTCGATCCACGGTGACCCGATCGCCGGCTCCACCAAACCGCCTGAAGGTAGGTGGGTCGAACTTCTGAACCGTATTAAGCGCCGCCAAATGTGCGCTCTCGCTCCGAAAATTGACTGCCCGCCACTATCGGGATCTCGAAGATTCCCGACCCGGGCGGTACTACCGTGACTGGGACAGCCGCCGCTTGCACCGCCGCTCCCTCGTTCACGCTTCGCACTACCGCAGGAGGCGCGGACATCGCTCGTCTAGTTGCGTTTTTGTGAGGAGAGTAAAAGCTGTCCGCCTGGCCGCCGCCGCCTGTGCTGGCGCTCCAAGGTCTCCTGGAGACGACTGAATCTGTTCCCCTTGGCGTTGAACAGACTCCGCTTTGCTGCCGCACTAACGCCAATAAGCGCGGCCCATCTGTTCCCTAAGCTCACCGTCAGCACATCGCTCACGGATTGCTCGGGGCACCAGCATCGTTTTCCTCCGGCATCAGACCTCGTCTGGGATCGACGTCGAGTGCATTGCCTTCCTTGAAAGAGCAACTCGCAATTACGATCATTGACAACTTTACATTAACCATACCCAAATTAGCGAAAGCACACTTTTCATGTTCATCCTCACTCCAAAGCATCATGTCGATCGGCCCGCCCGACACCAACACAAGAAATAGAGAACAAACGCGCAATTTAAAACTTAGCCGTCTCTTAATCGCATTAGAGACCTCCAACTTGACCATCACTGCTTTTCGTAACTTGATCCACAGTCACTCTCAGCTTTCCTAGATCCTTAGCCAACCAATCCTAATATGTTCTAAGCGTCCATTTCCATATTCATTTCACTATTGGCTCCTGATCACCAACCATATCTGTCACGCCCCGGACCGTGCCAATTTGGCCCGACCCAGAGACACGGTCAAACAGGACGCCGAACGGACCAGAGGTTATCCCCTATCCGCCCAAGGACCTCATCACACGTACATTATACATCGTAGAGAATAAGCACTAGCGGAAACATACCACAAACAGCTTACCGAGGGTAAGCAATAGCCATAAGGTGAAGAAATAGGAAAACTAAACAATATCACAAGTATAGTATGATTATTTTAGATCAGTATACGATTGACATGCCATCTTTTACATTTAAGAATTCTTTGCTGTTCTTACATAATCTCTTCAATTTCTTTCTTACAACCATTTACCTCAAAATAAGCTTTACATTCTTTCTTACATCACAATCATCAAATAAAAAGCATGATAAAAGAGGTGCTATCAACAAATGCTAAACCCAACTCTCTGGTGGCCTCTGACTAAGGCGCCGAACCTTTACCTCGGTCGCTCGCCGGCTCGCTCAAGGTCCCGGGCTCTGTGGAAATAGTGGCGTGAACGAACGTACAACAAATTCCCAGTGGGTTCGCTGCTCAATATTCACGACTTCGCCACTAGGACTAACTCAGGCCATAATAGAAAGCGATAAGCTGAAAGGTGATGGTAACCAACCTATAACATGATGCGTAATATGCCTGAACAAAAGCAAGGAAGGATGCTCACATTAGAGACTGCAGATTATCGCATGTTCTTTACTTCTTTTTCACTTTACTCTTTAGTTTCTTATTCTTTGTTCTTTGCCTCTTTAATCACTTAGGCTAACCAGGGAGGGCGTTTCCGCCACATCTACTTGCCTCGAGTTAAGTCCACTCATCGCACGTACTTCCACCAGCTTTTCATTACCGTTCCATAGGGTCTACTCCAACCCGGTGAAATAACTCCGGAAGGCACTCGCGAGGGGGGAGCGGACCGCCCGTCGAGCACGGAACTCAACAGCAAGTATGATCATATCCTTAACTCAAAGATTATAGTTCAATCTTTGACTTTTACACTAGCTCTAGCTTGTTCTTTACATCACTTTATGTTGCAAAATCATGCCAATCACATTCTTTACATTTTTTATTACTCTGCTAACTGCTAGCAATCATTGTTCTTTTTGCATTTCTATTTACTTTAACTGTTACACGTTGTTCACCTTCTATCATCTTTACGATCACTTAGTCTTTACATCACATAACTAGTTTCAGTTTCACATTTAGCTTTATCAAATGCCACTCGATGCTATGTCATTGCTTGCCACATCTTTCTTCTTGCCTCACTTTGAGCTGCTCACTTTTCTTCTCATGCATACATTATAGGGTTTTAACTTTCGTAAGGTTCGTTAACCATCACATTAGCAAGTTGTACTCACAATCATGATCATCACATTTCTTTTCATCTTACCCTAAAATTGCAGTGCAAAACAATAAATATAACATATGCCTCAAGAATGACACACTTAGCATAGAGAGACTTTCAATGAGTTTGAAGAAGCACCACCCACCTTGTAGGTCCTCTTTAAGGTGTCCGACGATTTTCTTGGGATTTTTAGATGCTTCGTTCTTTACCTACGGCAAAACAAGGCCCATTAGGCCATCTTGCCATAACTTTACATACACTTTCGAAAATGCTTTCCAGAGCGCAACCAACGCGTCGGAATACCCCAATTAGGTTTTTAGAGGCGTCAATGCATAGAACCCTTCATGACAAAAGCCCCCATTTGGGTGCCCTGCTCCAATGATATATCAGAAACCTAGGGTTTGATCTTCATTGGGAAGCAAAGTGAGCTTCATTATACTCTAAATAATCCATTAGAACCATTCGTTAGTCTTCAAAAAGCCCTAGTTTGGATTTCACATTAGAGCGTGGCCCGAGCCTCCTCTAAAGTGGCGCAAACCAAGCGTTTATTGATCTCTAAAGAAGCAAAAAAAGAGAGCCTTCAAACTTACTAAAATTCCAATTAAGAACCATTTCTAGGTTCATTCAAACCCATTTTTCTTTTAGGGCTTTTACTACATTAGGGGTTCATATGCTTACTCAAGTTTCCTTTTCTTCAAGCCTAGAGATGAAGGGAAGAGATTCTTCACTTCTTCTTCTTCTTCTCCAGCTTTCCTTCCTCTTCTTTTCTTTCTTTTCTTTCCTTTTCTTCTTTCTCTGTGTCTTCGTAGAGACCGAGAAGAGGAGAGCAGAGAGTGTGAGAGGGTGAGCAAATGAGAGAGGAAGGCTCCCTCAGCCCACATAACCCTTGGGTTGCAAAATTGCTAATAAACCCCTCAACTTACCACTTATTACACTTGCCCGAGCTGGGCAGTTTTCTGCAGACAGAGACCGTTCGCCGGCAGGGGACCGGGTTCCCGAAGTCCACCTGCGCAGCCAGAGCTGCTGCGCGCATGCAACCGGTCTCTCCTTATGGGACCGGTCTCTGGGGGACCGGTCTCTCAGGCAGGGACCGGTTCCCGAGAGCTATCCATTCCAGGACTTAGCCGAATTTCGGCTGTCTCTTTCAACGTGTCGGGACGGTCTCTACCCACCAGGGACGGTCCCGAGAGCCTCAAAAATCTGCAGTTTTGCCAGAATTTGATTCTTTAGCTCCCGAAAACCTTCCACAACTCACTTTCGATATTTTAACACCTTCGGACTTTCCGAAGTGTAACCGTCCTCGCACTTTGCGTCAATTTGACTATAAGTTCGATATTTATTTTCGAACTTTTCGGTATATTACAGATATTATATCTTGAATATGCAACGACATAAAACCATGCATTGCCTCACGAATGTGCAATAATGTAATGCTATATGCCAAATCATGCAATAATGCAACTATGCAACCACGTAGTGTTCATTCGATACTTACTTTCAATTCTGCTAACCATAGTCATCCACTTGATATTTAAGGTTTCTCTCTATCATAGATTCTTTGTCAATCACGTGTTAATATAAAGCTTCCATCTCTTTACAAGTGGCTAGACCACGACTCGGTCTTGAGTCAATCGTCTGCGGAGTACCGCACTGAAACCAGGCTCGAGGCCGGATGGACGTCTCACATACACCTTCAAGGCCCCCTAAGATCCTCTCGAACTAAAGATACCAAATCCATAACTCATTGATGATACTTTGTTGTACACTCATTTTGGCTATGACCAATCTTACCGTACCATGTTACACCCAATTAACTCACAACCAAATCCCTTAATAACGGGGGACTCGCAACTCCTAGGACCGTAACTGGTGGGACTTTACCACGCCCAGTGGTGGGACCAACTCCGTGAGCGCACGGCCCAGAGGGGGGGCTACCTCGCCCTCAAGCCAAGATTTATCGTGAGTGTCGCATCCAATCTCAACTGAGGATACTAGCCAGCTAGTCACATATGCCAATGTCACATAGGTTTCTACCTCCCACCCCATTTATCATCGCACTCTATGTCAACCTTGGACCAATGTCAATATGGTATAACTATGTTTAACAATCACTTTGCTTTGATGCCAATCATGTCTCTATTGTCATTGCCACCCTTGTTTACTATGTTCAAGTCAACTCTCACATTACACAATATAGCGTCTACAATACATGACATGAACCCGAATATATATGATCAATCACACAAGTGTTTGCTAGCGTTTCAAGATGCTAGGTTTTTAATGCCACTCGATCTTCAATACAAATATAGATTGTCACTATGTTCCACAACATGGCAATATGTCATCAAGTTATGTTTTTTCTTATTGAACATAATCCACAATATGTAAATTAGAATATATCATCATGCACCATTATACCACTAGCATCACATGATTGTCAACGATACATATAGTCATCATCCAAATAGTCCATACTTAGATCTACATGCATTCTTTTAACATTAATTTCATTCATGCATTACATTAGCATTTTATAGTATTGTTACATGCATTCTTTTCTCATTCTGTATACATATGTCAATATGAATCAATATGAAATCTCATTTCCTTAGACATAAAGTGGCGACCTGTAGTCGACTTTCGGGTAACACACCCCTCATTTACGCGTGTCGATTGCTTGTCGGACACTTGAATGGCCGTCCCGCGGCACCGGCACCCGGTTTGGCCCGATCGTCGCACGCACCACCGAACGCTCAATTTCGACGATCCGAAATAAAGGTCTTCGTTATGTGCCACGATGCTTCAAATCCATTTTAATGAATTACGATATCGTCTCGGCCTTCCCGGCGGACCCGAAGCCTAAACGTCCATTTCTTTAATAACTTGTAACGGCTCGTCGGGGGATATGCGGAACCGTTTCTTCGCCAACCGCGTTCGATTTACTAGCCAATTTGCGTTTACGGAGGTCATAATGAGATTCAAACCATACATTTTACAAAACCCCATTCGGCAGCCCTAACATGCAAACTAACCTGTAAATAATCCAAATTAAATGGAGAAACATGTTTGAGATTGCCATTAGAGGCTATTAGAACATTTAGAACTAAGATTAAGCCAAATCCTAAAAGCTTACCTCAATGTTGAAACGCCGCCGACGAAACACACCGTTGAACGGCCCCGCCCGAAAGCCCGAACGTACGCCTCCAATTGCGTTCGCTAAGCTCGCTTCACCATTTCAATTATGTAGATGAGAGATTTGGAAGATAAGAGAGAATCTAGAGAGAAAAAATAACGGTTTCTCTCCCCACACCATAACGCATGTGTCGTGGTGCGGTCGGCTGCTTGAGGGAAGAAGAAGACATGAAGTCTTCTTATATAGTCAACACCTCAAAACACTATTCATCCAGGCAACTTAAAATCTGATATCTTTCGCCGGAGCTCCCTGAATATCCGTTTGAGCTCAAACTTGACAGTCATGTTCGGTTTTACTTAACTTAACAAGCTGACGATCGCTGGTTCAGTTTCGACCCCGTTTGGTCACTGAAAACTGTACCGAACTGCAATCTTTATCAGATAGCTGTCAGATTTTATTTCTCACTCTACGGGTGTCAGAAAAATATGAAACTTTAAATCTAGCCTCATAAAAATATTTCTGACTTATCCTCCAATTTTCATAATTTTTTGAGACTGTGCATTTTCTGCTAATTTATCTGTCCCGTTTTCAACAGAAAATTCTAGATCTTCTGTTTTCATTCCGATTTCAGCACAAGTCACTTCTGACTTATGTTTTACTTCTACAAATCCAATAAAAATAGTTTCTCACACTATTTTTATTTATTTTTATTTTTATACCAAAATCTGGTATGTTACACCACTGCAAACCACACACGGGGAAGGCCAGCGACGATCAAAACCTCCTCGCTGCGCTGCTGAGCCGCGTCCACGCTGCTGGCTCCTAGGATGCTTTGGCGGCCTCCTAGAGTGCGTCTGGCTCGCACCCTCTGCTGCAGGCCTCTTGGCCTTACCTTTGTCCATCGCCTCTCGCCGCTCCTGGACATCTGCTGCGCCGCTCTCCACTAAGAGCGCGCGATCCACCACTTCCCGGAAGGTTTGGAGGTTAGAGGATTGCACGAACCGAAAAATTGACGGTCGCAACCCTCGCTCGAAAATGCGAGCCTTGTCCTCGTCGTCCCGCACGACGAAAGGCACGCAATGAAGAATCCGAGAGAACTCTCTCTCGTACTCGGCTACAGTCCCGTTTTCTTGGCGCAAGTTGCGCAGATCCTGCTCCATCTTCCACTTGACGCTGGTCGGAAAGCAGTGCGCTAATAGAAGCTCCTTGAACCTCTTCCAAGATATAGCCGCCAAGTTAGTGCTGGGGTTCTCCTGGAGATCCAACCACCAGCGGTAGGCCTCGCCGTCCAAATGGTGTGTGGCGAGCCAAACTCGATCTCTCTCCTCCACGAAGGTGTTGTGGAAGAGCTTCTCCATGTGCATCAACCACTTCTCCACGATCCAGTGGTCGACCTTCTCGCCGTCGAAGATCCGGGGACTGCACCTCCTGAACTCGTTGAGGTGCTCCATTAGTCTGTCCTGCTCCGCTCCCTCGACCAAGGTAGGGAAAGCTACTCCAACCGAGGGCCTCTACACAGGTGGTACCGTGATGGCCTCCTCCTGAGGCGCGGCCGAGGGCGCTGCTCGCGAAGAACTGGGCGCGGGGGATGGCACTCTCGGCGCGACGTCCACAACTGGTGCTGGCAGTGTAGGGGCCTGAGTCTCCCTAGAAGCTGTCGCCTGCTGTAGAGGAAGGTCCTCCAGGCGCTTCATCCGTGCCTCCTGTCGGCGCGCCGCCTCTGTCTGCTGTCGGGCCGTCTCCGCCTGCTGTGTCACCAAGTCGGTGAGAGCCGCAAGCTGGCTCCTCAACTCTTGGACCTCGCCGGATCCGGAGGTAGCGGAGGTCTCGACCTCCTCAAGATGTGCCGCATTATCCGCTCCGGCAGATTGGGAGCGAGTGATCGGCATCTCACTACAACATCATAAAAGCATAAGTTAGTAACCCACGCTATCGTATCCCCGCTCAAGTAGGTAATACCCAAAATCATGCAAAAGTAAGGAAGTGTGCTTCACCACTAACTCCCGATGTTACATTGTCAGCCGCCAACGTAACCCTCCGCGAAGTTAGGAGCTATACACTTCAATTTAACTCCACATTCTAGGGTTATCCAAAAATACCCAATCACGATACTTTCGCTTACAAATCAAATAGACCTCGTCTCTCACGAGCCTATTTTCTATAGTCCAACCGGCCTAAGGTTTGCTAGGTTCACTAAGACTCNATCCAAAAATACCCAATCACGATACTTTCGCTTACAAATCAAATAGACCTCGTCTCTCACGAGCCTATTTTCTATAGTCCAACCGGCCTAAGGTTTGCTAGGTTCACTAAGACTCAACCCTAGGCTCTGATACCAAACTAATCTGTCACGTCCCGGGACCCAGCGGAAGCCCGCCCGACGCGTACCCAGACCCGCCGTATGTCTAAAACATACAAGGCGTCTAAAACAAAATGATAAATAAGATAATAAAAAAAACATCTAGAAGCATCAGAGCAAGGTATATCTAGAAGTTATAATAAGGGTGAGGAATATAAAAGTAAATCCACTAAGTAAAAGCATAAGGTGAATACAATAGGAATCCCAATACAAAAGCTATACAAGTACATAGGTGGTCTCTCTATACATGGTACTCAAAGCTCTCTTTCTCACAAAAATCAAAAAGAAGAGAGTGACCACCTAGGAGCAACAGCAAGCTCCGCTATCTAGCTATGCGACTTCCTTGCCACGATCCCGTGCCTCCGCCGGTGCCGAAGGCTCTGAAATAAAACCATAAAACAGAGGGCGTGAGAACTATTAAATAATAGTTCCCAGTGGGCAATTACTGACTTCAGTGAAATGCGCCACCAGGCCCAAAAGCTATAAAAGAGGGTTAGTATATGTATAAACGAAAGCGAGATAAGGAACAAGTATGTAACCATGAGTACTGTTCTACAATGATATCTCTACTTAGCATGAACTGCATAAGTAATAAAGCAACTACAATAATTATGTGCATGAGTGTGACTAACATGTATAAGCATGGGTATGCAACCAACATGATATCCTTGATGCAAATAGTAAAGATGTCATTATTTACTATTGTAGTCAATGTACACATGGCATGATGAATGCTCAAAATCAAATCTGAAGAGACCCGCCCGAAGGCTGTCTGGCCCTGAGACCCACCCGTAGGCTGTCTGGCCGGTGCCGAGCCTAATGGCCCCGTGGTAGTCAACATTCCCACTCTAGGAATGAGCCTTTCCTACGGCAATCCACTTCGGCGCCCAATCCCGCACGGCAAATATGTATTGCGATGGCCATCTCCGGAGTGCCGGCTTGTAGGGAGCGACCCTCACAAGCATGTGCGAATGAGCACAATGGCAAGCATGCGTATAAGCCAGCCTCAAGTCTCAAGTCCTCATGTCTAAAAATATGGAATGTATCGAATGTCACAAAGGCCTATCACTATGTCATCATGTCTCTAACATGAAATATAGTCGATGTCCAATGGCCTATCACTATGTCTCTATGTTGCATTTTCATAGTTTACTAGTTTCAAGTGCCCCTTGATGATACTTTTGTTCAACGAGTCCAAGCATGATAATTATGCTCATGAATACATAATTCTAATCATTTCTAGCATAAGAAACATGTTCTCAACTTGCAAAGATGCACACCTTTCACATGCATGCAGTCTACACATATAACTCTACTATATAGAGTGATATTTGTCGTACACATAGCACATGCATTTCAAAGGTTCTCAAATTCCCATAAATCCTATCTAGCATGAATTTACATTCAAAAAGACTTTACGACGAGTATGTAATGCATAGGGGCCATTTTGCCCCGTTTTCATGAAGTCAAACCCACCGCAATTCTTGTGCTCCTTCGTTTGCTCCAACAAAGGTGTCCACTAGTCTCCTAGCACCCTAAAGATGTAGGAACAAGGATAACACAATCGAAACGAACATCGAAAGCTCAAATTCTAACCAAGAAGGCATAGAGGCTAAACTCTCACCTAGTGTAGAGATCCCTCTTCAAAGCTCAAACGGAAGCTAAATCCCATACAAGGCAACCTAAACCAAGGTTCTAAACCCATTAGATTAGCCCCAAAAGCCACCAAACAAAAAGCTCCAAAATAAACCCTAAAATCCAAATCTAGGGTTTCATCTCCCAAAATCCACCAAAAATAGATCTAGAGGGGAGAAACAAGCAACTAACCTTTTTGGTAGCTCCAAACCAAGCTCAAAAATGCTCTAGGGTTGAAGATTGATCCTGTATCAAGCTCCTAGCCCAAGCTCCAAGCCTCTAATGGTGAGCAAAGGGAGAGGAAGATGCTCCAAAGCCTCAAGATCTTGCTCTCCTCCAACTCCTTCTTCTTCTTCTCCTTCTTCTTCTCTTTCTAGAGGGTGTAGAGAGAATGTGGGGGAGAGAAATGAGGGTGAGAGGGAGAGGGAAGGCTCTATAAGCCTTCAAATGTAACAAAATCCACCTAGGTCCCTCAAAAAAGCAACCTGTGCACTACCCGGGTCTGGGCAGTTTTCGGACTGAGGGATCGGTCTCCCCGACCTGGGACCGGTCTCTTAGCCTGCCCCGAAAATTGAACGTTCGGGAACCGGTCTCTTCCCGCATGGGACCGGTCTCTCCCTGCTTAGTCGCGCTCGGGGACCGGTCTCACCCGCCAGGGACCGGTTGCCTCAAGTCCTGCCGCAGCACTGTTCTGAGTGGACCGGTCTCTCCTATCAGGGACCGGTCCCCGAGAGTGAAAACTCTCAGGACAATGCCAAAACTCCAGGAATCGAACTTTTTAGGTCGGAATACCATCTACGACCTTCGACAAAGTGTGGAAAAGTTCGGAATCCAACCAAACACTCGAACCTTGCAATTTGCAAAGGTCCAGTGTGCTACATAAAGTAATAGAGACCTTAGAAGCAAGTTGGACTTGAGTTGTGAACCTAAGGTGGTAGAAACCTTAGAAGCTAAATGACATGAGCTATGAATAGCAGAACTGAATGTAGGATCAATTGATCTACTAGTTGGTTACATAATTGCATGATTTTCATATGGCATGTTGAGAGACATAACATGTATTTCAATACTTGCATAAATATCTATTGGATATCTGTTGTACTAATATGTTGCAGTGCCTCCTTGGACCTAGTGGGTCGAGCTCTTTCCTTGGGTGGCCGTACCCACTGGGTACTATGGACAATAGTTCTCACCCCTGTGTTATTTTTGGGGGTACAGGTTCACACACGAGCGGCGCGGCGGCGCGATGAAAGGGCGTAGCTCCGTAGATGGCGGCCCTACCCCGAGACCAGAGATAGCGGTACCCCAAAGTGGTTTAGTTTAGGGGTTAGAGTTGAAAGAATAAAACTTGTAATAAATTTGTAATAACTAGATTGCAATTTGGAAGTTGAATATAAGCAAAAATGTAATATGTTAAGATGCTTGTGAGTTGAATGCTTGTAATAGCATAGTATTTATGTTTTTTATACTTCTTTATGCAATCTGTATGTGAATACGGTTCCTGGTTGGAACCTCGTGTATTGTATGGATTGTGGCGCCTAGGACATACATGGGAGACTCTGTCCGTTCGGCGGTCTGTTGGCATGCCCGAATCCGACCAAATAGGCGGGTGTCGGGGCGTGACATACATAGCATATATCTCATGCATGCTTGTTTGCAAGTTAAACTTCCCATTACCAATTCTTTATCACCCTTATTATCATGACCCTAGTTATCCACATCTAGGATATACTTATTCCATGGTAGCAATTTATCTAAAATAATATATACCTTCATGCATGTCATTTTACCAATTATGCTACTCATTTATCATGCATTGACTTAAGGTAAATTACACCTTAGACATAAGAAGTGATCAAATCACTTCGGTGACACAACCCACTTCACAAAGCTTCCTAATTACTTGTAAACACTTGCAATTAGGCCTTTCCCTTTTGCTATAAGCTTAATTTCAAGCTTCTTTGTCCTACAACAACAAAAAGGGTTCGTTATCCCTTTCGAACCCCTAAATAATTTTATTTTATGAAATCAAGTTGCCCCACTTAATTTCCTAATATTCAATTAGAATTTTAAAGGTTCAAATAGTTTTTAAACTCTTCAAATCCAAAAATCCTCTTTTGACCTAGGATTTTTCAAAATCTATGACAAAACCGACTTTCACTTAATAATCTCTACAATTGTAAACTAGGTTAGCCAAGGATTTGGTAAAAATCCATTTATAAGGTTTAAATCCAAAACCCTAATCCAAAACACTCCTTTGCCACAATCTCCTCAAGCTTCTTCTTGCTCAAACAAGCTTGTTTTCCACTTCCAAAGCCGCCTTCTAAATCAATCCCGCACTTCTCCGAGGATTTGAGGAGTTTCTAGAGAGAGAGAGAGAGAGAGAGAGAGAGAGAGAGAGAGAGGAGAGGAGAAAAGAGTGGTGTTTTAGTGTGGGTTGCAAGTGAGGAAGAAGGGCGAAGACCTTTTTCTCAATAATCCTATTCAAATGACCAAAATGCCCCTGAACTAGGGATTCTGCAAGCGAAGGGACCGGATCTTGGAATAACCTTCTTGCATCCTCTAATTGTGAGATTTCTAAGGATTTTGGTAGAAAATCTAGTTTTATAGAAACTAAGGTTTTTTTTGGAGTTTTTCTTTTGTTAGCTTTTGGGGTAAAATTGATGGGTGTAAAACACTCTTCTAAGCTGGATTTAAAGCCCCATTGCTTTGGTTTGGAGTTTGACAAGTTTTTCTTGATTTAAAGTAATTTTCACCAATTTTTTCTTGAATTTTGATGAATTTTGTGGTGAGCTTTTTAGAAGCTTGTAACCCCTTGAAAATATTTCTTCGGGTACAAGAAGTCTAGATGGCAACTTTATTTGGAAAATGATCGAGCTTTCGAAGGTTATCCAGTGGGTTTGACCTTACCGAAATGGGTGAACTCCTTATGTCTTCTATCTTGTTATAAGCATTTTAGAAACTTGTAACCACTTGAAAATTTTTCTTAGGGTACAAAAAGTCTTGAGGGCAACTTTATTTGGGAAATGATCAAACTTTCAAATGTTATCCGGTGGGTTTGACCTTACCGAAATGGGTGAACTCTCCCTATATCTTCTATCTTTTTAAAGGGTTTAATAGATGGTGTAGCATACAATTTATGATATCATTGAATTTTTTAGCATATGGTTTGGTCACACCTTGGAAGACCGATAGAAGAAAAACTTCCTATTAGAATCACGAGTTGAACAGCTTACTGAAGAATTGCATCCTCTATGTAGTAGAGACATTTATATGGTAAAAAGGTATGCATGTAAATATACATAAAATAGTCATTCATTAGTATGTAAATCATTTTGTTATAGCATGGTTGAATTGCCCTCGTGCATATTATTGTTGAGATGTTGCACATTTGTAACCATATATGATCTGTGAAGTAGATAATTGGAATGACAAATATGCAGACTTGCCTTATAATAAGATGAAAATGCTGACACCTCCTTGCATGTTCGAGACATGTTCAAGTTAAATGTAATTGTGTCCTGTAAACAAGCTGAGAATTAGGTATGACATTTTATGACAATGCTACTCGACCTAAGTTGTTAGTTAATTATCATGTTTTAGATATGTATGAGTGGGCGGCCTCTATATCCTTAGGTATGAGAATTGGACCGAACGTTGTTGTCACGCCCGCGACCGCTGCCCCAATTGGGCCGACCGAGCCGTCAAACAGCCGAACGGAAACAGAGGTTTTTACTATCGCCAAGGCTCATCACAGTGGACTTTTCTCATAGAAAAAAGCACTAGCGTAAACATACACAAAGGCTTACGCGAGGGTAGCATAGCATCAGCCTGAAAGAAATTTGAAACTAAAATTATACAAAAGTAATATGATTTCATATTATGTCAGATAGACATTGCATCCATCTTTACGTTTAAGATTCTTTGCTATTTTACATACTCTGATATTCTTTCTTACAACACATGTACTCAAAATGACTTTAATTCTTTTCTTCTTTGTTAAACAGTAAAATACAAGATGATCATAAGTGGGGGGCTACTTAACTACAAAATGAAACCCACATCGGTGTTCCAGCCTCTGTCGTAAGGCGCGACTACCTTTACCTCGGTCGCTCGCCGCGCTCGCTCGCCAGTCCCGTCGTGTGGACAATGTGCGGTGAGAATACAACAAAGTTCCCGTGAGGTTCGGCTTCAACATCACCACTTTCCCACTTGGGACTAAACTCAGGATAATAGAAAGGATAGCAGGATTATAGCTAAACCAATTTACAACATGATGCTATATATGCTCTGAACAAAGAAGGATATGGCTAACATTAATAGATGCCCAGGTTATGCATGTTCTTTAGGTCTGTTAGCTTTACTCTTTGTTTTATTCTTTGTTCTTTGCTCTTTAATCATTTAAGGCTAATCTCTGGGTGTCGTCAATTAGCTTGCCTCACAGTTAGAGTCATCATTCGCATGGAACTCACCCAGCCTCAGACCGTCTCGGTTAGTCCAATCCGGATGCATACTTCCGGCGAGGCGCATCGCCGAGGGGGAGCGACCGCCTGAGCACGGAATCAACAGCAAGTATGATCATATCTTAACTAAAGGGATTATAAGTTAATCTGACTCTTACATAGCTCTAAGTGTTCTTTATATCACTTTTATGTTTGCAACTCAATGCCAATAATTCTTTAATTATCATTCTCTGTAACTCTAGCAATCTTGATTCTTTGCATTTTTTACTTTTGCTTAAATTAGCATCCTTGTTCGTATTGCCCCACTTTGCTTTAGCTTACTGTCGGTCATTTTCATCATTCTTTTACATCACTTTAATTCTTTTACAATCCACTAACTCTGATTTATTTCATTAGTTTATCAATGCAACTCGCAAATCAGTTGTCATTGGGCACTCTGTCTTTTGATCACTTGGTGCTCACGTTCTCTCATGC
Source organism: Ananas comosus (assembly GCF_001540865.1). NCBI lineage: Eukaryota > Viridiplantae > Streptophyta > Magnoliopsida > Poales > Bromeliaceae > Ananas > Ananas comosus. Next base: position 17,181 of record NW_017893474.1, read on the forward strand.
CATTACATATAGGGGTTTTAATTATTAGTTCTCAAACCATCTCATTATGCAAGTGAGTGCTCAAATATGCAATCAGTCAATTTTTCATCATTACTTTACCAAAATGCAGTGCACAAGATATAGAACAATATGCCTCAAAGAATGACACATTAGCATAGAGAGATTCATGAGTTGAAAAAGCCACCACCCCTTGTATGGTTCTTAGGTGCCCGATGATTTCTTAGATTTTAGATGCTTCTTCTTTACCTGCGGCCAAACGACTCTTTATAGCATTTTGCCGATAAACTATTAATACACTTTTCGAAATGCTATGTCGAGACGCACAAGCGTCGAAATAGCCCCAATGGAGGTTTTAGAGGGTCAATTGCCTTAGAAAACTGGCATGCAAAGCCCCAATTGGGGGCCCTAGCTCAATGCTATATTCAAAACCTAGGAGTTTGATCTCATTTGGGAAGAAAAGTGCTTCATTATACTCTAAATAGTATTAGAATCTTTTTAGCGTCTCCAAAACCTAGTTTGGATTTCACCATTAGCAGGTGGGTTCGAAGACCCTACTATAGTCAACCATGGATTTGATCTTAAGAAGCAAAGAAAGCTTCAAAAACTCTTCAAAAGTATCCCATAAAACCATTTCTAGCGTTATTCAAAACTCGATTCTTAGGTTTTACTACACTTGGGTCAAGCTTCTTGTAAGTTCCTTTCTTGCACTTAGAGAGGGTAAGAAGATGAGCCTCTTATAGCACTCCAAAAGCTATCTTCTTCACTTCGTCTTACTTCTTTTCTTCGTTTCTTCCTTTTTTTCTATCTTCGCCTTTGTTTCTAGAAAGGAGAGAAGAGAAAGAGTGTGAAGAGAGTGACGGGAATAGAGAGAAGGCTCTCTACAACCCCATACATACCCTTGGTGCAAATTGCCTAATAAACCCCATATTTTATTGAGATCTAATTTAACAGTCGCCTGCGACGGCTCGCAGTTTTCGGCAGGCAGTGGACGGGTCTCACACAGAAGCAGGAACCGGGCTCAGAGCTTCCCAGCGCAGGCCAGAGCTGCTGCGAGCATGCATCGGGTGCTCTCTAGGGGGACGGTCTCTCAACACGAGACGGTTCCCGAGAGCTGTCTTCCGACGGACGACCGATTTTTCGGGGGCTATCTACATTCTGCACGCTCGATTCGCGGGCTAGCGTCTCTCCACCAGGACGGTCCCGAGAAGCTCCAAAAACTTGCCAGTTTGCCAGATTTGCTATTCTTAGCTTCTCGAAAAACCTCAGAATCACTTTTGATCATTTTAACACCTTCGGACTTTCCGAAGTGCCACCATTCTCGCCATTTGCGTCAAAATTTGACTAAAGGTCGATACTTATTTTTTTTCGAATTTTCCGGTATATTACATTCTCCACCTCTTAAACATTTCCGGTCGCGAAGATTACGATACCTATAGCTCGTCGACTCAATAGATGCGGCTACTCTCTCCGCATGGTTTCTCGAGCTCCAGTGGCTTCTCGCGCCGACGTTGGTTGCCTTCACTGGAACTTTCACATATGAATTTTGCGATTCAACTTTTTCACTTCTCTATCGAGGAGGGCATACGAAGGTACTCTCGTAGGTTATCCTCACGATTAGCTCACGGGCTTACCCAAGATACATGATGCCGCATTGCGAATATATTTCGAGATTCCAGCATGAAATACATTATTGGACTCCCGCCGAGTCTCGGTGGTATATGCGAGCGGGTATACGCCACCCGCAGCCCACACGCTCTAATATATTCAATATGGTGCGAATATCGAGGGACTTAGCTTCCACGGACCACAAATCTGTTTACTTCTCGCATCGGCGATACTCTTCAAGAATACACGGTCTCGCCAACGGCGAACTTAAATGCCTTTCTTTTTGTCGGCATAACTCTTTTGCGAGTATTGCGCCAGCGCCGAACCTGTTTGAGGGCAAGGCGAACTTTCTTCTTCGACCGTCCGCAACACATCCGGGCCCGAGAGCCCGCTCTCTTCGCCCACGTCGCTTCAATGGATAGGGGACGACATTCGACTACAGTGCCTCAAAGGCGGCCGACGCTATAACTTCTTGATAGCTGTTATTGTAGGCGAACGTGCGCCATGGGCCCAGAAATCATGCATCCTTCCTATTGTAATTGCACACACGCTCGAAGAAATCCTCAGAGAGATTTGTATCGGTTCGCTCTGATTGGCCATCACTCTAGCGATAAACGCCGTTGCCTAAAGTCGGAGCCGCAACCGTGCCTAGAGCGTCTTGCAAACTCTGGCAAAAAGTGGGATGTGACCATGGGTAACGATCCGACAACGATCGACACTGGAACCCATGAGAGTCTTCCAACCTCGGCGAGATAAATTGCGTTAGCTTGTCTCCCGACCACTGTATTGTATCGGCAATGAAGTGTGCGGTTTGATCAAGTGATCCACTATCAACACATATCGTCATTGTGTCGCTTGTATCGAGGCAAACCGCGTAACAAAGTCCATTGCTATATCTTCCCATTTCAAACGGTACTGCGTAACTTTGACTTTTCAGCGCGGAAATCGCGCTCTGATTTAATCTTGTTGGCACGTCAAACAGTTGCCCGCCACGGAACTCCCAATATTCTTTTTCAATCCGGCACAATAATGCCTCCTTCAAGTCTTTGTAATTTGAGTGCCGCCGGGTGATATACTATAGGAGATTGATGCGCTTTTGCATAATCGGCCTTCGTAATCATCATCCTTGGCACACACTCGATTTCGGAATCGAGGTGCCGGCATCGTCATGCCAAAGTCTTCGCATTGCCCATTGCCAATCCACCTCGAACTTTTGGGAGATAAGGTCTGAAGCTCAATGTAACTCTAATTGATTCTCTCGAATAGGTCGGTCGGGGCACATATGCGAAGTGTAGCGGGCACTTCCGGCGCTACCACTTCCACCCAAATCTGCTGCATCTCCTTTGCCAATAGCGGTTGGGCGTACATTGCTCGTCCGCTAGTTTCCGCACGTTTCTCTATAGAGCATCCGTCCACAGTTGGCGTTCCGGGGTGGTTATATAGGTTGACAGTCGTATCCTTTAGCCAGCTACGTAACACCGCCTACCTGTTGCATATTCAACTGCTTATCTGGGATGAACAATATTTAGACTTTGTGACGGTTATACCTTGCCAATGTTCACATACAGGTAATGCCTAAACTTTAGCGCGTAGATCACAAGCGGGACCTAACTCAGAGGTACGGAATCGGTATTTTGCTCATAGCTCTTGCAGATTGGCGTCGATGCATATAGAATAACTCGCCATATATTGCCCTTAAACACACCAAAGGACCAACATAAGATGCTCAGTATACACTCAAAGTCTTCCCGGAGTCGGCAAGGCAAGCACGGGGTCGACGTCAACCTGTGTCTTTAGCTCCTCGAAGCTCCGATCGCAATCGTCTGCTCCAAACATATCTTTACCTTTTGGGTAGCGTATTGTATGGAGTGGTTATTTGAGCGAAACCCCGACGAACGCCCAGGTAGTAGCCGCCAGTCCAAAGAAAGTGTGATCTCCGCTACTATTGATGGGCGAGCCATCATTATATGATTCGCTCTACCTTCTTCGTGGGTCTACTAACTCCGTCACCCGATACACTATGGATCCCAGAATGTAGACCTCTGTTAGCCAGAGTAATTCTATTAAACTTTGATAGAGCCCTTTATTGTCTGCGTATCATGCAACACGGCCCTCTGCAGATAGCTCTTCGCTGCTCCTCCTCGCTTTTCGAGAGACCAAGACGTCGTCTATTAAAACCACGAGATGATCTAACAACGGACCTAAAGACTCGATTCATAAGTCACCTAAATGCATGCCGGCGGTTACTAAGTCAAACGGCATCTCGCTGTCGAACTCATAATGGCCAATTACCGCGTACGCCGTAGCGCCTCTTGTGCACATCTTGGGCCTGATCTTTAATGATGATACCCGATGGAGATAATCTTCGATTGATCACTCTGACCCTTGCAACTTCGATTCGAATAGATCGTCAATCCGCGCAACGGGTCTTTTCTTATCGTACTTATGTTCTTCAACTCGCGATAATCTACGCAGGAGTCGAAGTGTGCCATTCTTTTTCCTTTACAAAATAGCACCGGAGTCCACGGTACACACTCGGCTCAGAAGCCCTTATCGCCGCAAGTCTTGTGTAGTCTGACCTTTTAGCTCCTTTAACTCCACGGTCATTGCGTGTTCTATCGCGAGCCTTCGAAAACTGATCTGTTCCGCCGCGAATCATAATCAATAACAATGATTCCGGTCATAACCAATCACGCAGAAAGAATAAAAACGGGAAAATGGCCGCCACGGGGCAGTTCCAAAGTAACTCGCCGGAACACTCCGGAAATCTCACACTGCAACCCGACGGATATTCCCAAGTCTGGGATGATCCTCGCTAACTTGGCCTGACCTACGGCCGCAACGCCGCATGGATATGCCAAATAGGCTATACACCACTACCTTGATTATTTGTCTATCGCCTTACGAACGTATAGTCGCCCGGCGAGCCGCCTACTTTGCCGCTGGAGACTAACTCCTCAATTGATTGGCTCACGAAAAGTGCACTGGCTTGAAATTCTATCACCGCATAGTACTTGGAGAGCCATTTGTCGCCAGATTAAACAATCGAACCCCACATCTGATCTGGCATTACGCAGATTCAACCACGCCTATCATCGCTATTTGCAATGACCGCACCAAGCACTGTTATGGACACTGAAATGAATGCGCTGGAGCGTTCAAAGAACACAGTATCTCATTATACACCATCTCTATGCCTATGTGTTGTTAGCAAATGAAGTGCCAAGCCCTAACAAAGCCTATGCTAATGAATGAATGAGAGGCGCCATGTATCAATACATGCTCTAGCTCTAGTGCCTTTATCAAATTATACATGCACGACGTGCTCGGGTTGCCTGCAGTGTGCCTCCTTCCCTGAGCGGCAAAGACCGGCGCTATGGGCTCTCGATCCTACCGGCTGACGCCGGTGCTGACCGCGATCAAGCCTACATCGCGGTGGTAACCCGCAGCTGTCTGGGTTGGTAGACAGGTGTTGAAGCCACGTTCGGACCGCATGACGAGTTCCACGACGGGCAGCTCCGGATGACATGGTCCCGTTGGCGCCACACTGAAACGATCTTCACGCGCTGCGGGCAGTTCGTCACTTGTGCTCTCGCCCACAGTATAACCATCGAGGCGGGTCTCCAGTTCCTCGATGCTTAGTCGGCTGTCATATCCGATAGGGGTTCTCTTAGCATGATTGCGCTGGCCCCCGGCCAGCCAGCCGCGGTTCCTCTTCTTGCTTTGTCCTTGGACGCGGCCATAGCTTCTGTTTCTTCACTTACATGGGCCAGCTACCGGTGCTCCGCCACAAAGTCGATCGAATGACACTCCGCATAAGGTCGACGCCTTCAAGATTATGCACTGCTTTCTCAAAATCGGGGGTTGATATCCTCGGAAGAACCAATCGCCCGACAGGTCTCGATCATCGACGAAAAGTCGCGGAACACAGTCGGATGATGTGAAGAAATTCTGCTCGTATACTCCCCCACCGACTCGATCACCCGTGATGCTCACTTGCCGGAATTTGTCTTGAGCTTCGCGTACACCGTGTCGGGGAGTATGTTCGCTGAACGATTGCTCTCTTGAACTGCTCCAAGCCATAAGCGGAAAAAAAAAAAATAAAAAAAAAAAAAAAAAAAAAAAAAAAAAAAAAAAAAAAAAACAAAAAACAAAAAAAAAAATGTCGGGATAGGTCCGAATTCCGTTAACTGCCTGTCCACCATACCATCGCCGCTTCCCTAGAACAATGGGTGGCCGAGGTACCCTTGTCCTTCGCGACGAGTATTAAAAGTCATCGCATAGGTCTCCATATAGTCGGAATACAAACGACTCCACGATCGCCTGGCTCCACTAAACCGCTTCAAAGGTAGGTGGATCGACATTCTTTGAATGTGTATACGGCGCCGGCCAATGTGACGCCTCGTCCCCGCACCGATGCCCGCGCTATCGGGATTTCGGAAGTGCCCGAACCGGCCAAGGTATATCCGCTGACTGGGACGCCGGCCCGGCTGCGCCTGCTGCCTCGTTCACGCTAAAGCATACCGCAGGGGTGCGCGCGATGCTCGTCGTCCGCCTGGCGCGACCGCCCCGCCTTGGCTGCGCGCATCCAAGGTCTCTCTGCGAGAGCTGGAATCTGCTTCCCTTGGCGTTGAACAGACACGGCTTGTTGCCGACTACGACCATAAGCGCGTCATTTGTCCGTGCTCTCCGTCGCCACTGTTGCTCGCGATTGCCCGAGGCACCGCAGTTTCCCACCCTTCCTCGAATCACTGTCTGACGATATGACGTTCAGGTGCCATTGCCTTCCTGAAAAGAAGCAAAACTCGACTTGAGTTCACTGACCAAATTATTGACCTCAATTACCGAATAGGCAAAGCAACATGATATTCATCTTGCCCTCAAGGGTCAATGTCTCGGCCGCCGCTACAACCTAGAAGATAAGGAAAAAGAAAAATTAAACCTAACTCTAATCACAATTAGGAGACGTTCACTTAACCCAATCACATGCCTTTTCGTAACTTGATCCCACGTCACTCAGTTTGCTGATCCTTAGCATTCTAAGCTATATGGTTCTTCTAGGTCCATTCCTATTCTTTCAAACTATGGCACTTGATATACAACTATCTTCACGTCCCCGGGACGCGTGCCAATTTGGACCCGACCCGGAGCACGTAAACAGACGCCGATCAACGGACAGAGTTTCCCTATCCGGCCCAAGCTCATCACATGCAATTTTCATCTAATAGAGAAAAGAACTAGGTAAACATACACAACGGCTACGCTGAGGGTAAGCAAAGCCATAGTGAAGAAGGAACTAAACATTCTACAACAAGTATATTAATGATTCATTTTTAGTCATATACATTGTCCATTCTTACTTTAATGAGCTTTGCTAATTCTTAATATCTCATCATTTTTTTTCTAGACACATTTACCTCAAAATAAGCTTTACATTCTTTCTTTTTGGTTAAACCATCAAATGCAAAGAATGATCATAAAGGATACTTTACTACAAATGAAAACCGAACATCGGTGGCTCTGTCTATAGGGAGATACCTGTGACCTCGGTCGCTCCGGCTCGTCAGGTACCGGCTACTGCTGGAGGAATAGTGGAGGTGAGAACTACAACAAAGTGTCCAGGTGGGTTCCGACTTCTACATCAGCGACTTTCCAACTAGGACTAACTTAGGCATAAGAGAAGGATGAAGCGGGTATTAGGTAACCCAATATACAAACATGATGACTAATTCCTGAACAAAGCAAGGATATGCACTTCAACATTTAATCAGATGCCAGGTTATTGCATGTTCTTGTTCTTTTCACTTTACTCTTTTTCTTATTCTTTTTTATTTGCTCTTTAATCATTAAGGCTACCCGGGGGTTTCGCCACATTAGCTTGACCCTCACTGTTAAGTCCATCATCGCGAGGAACTCATCCAGCGGGTAGGCGCCTTAGGCAGCGTACTCCCACCAGGATGCATACTCGGAGCGCAATCGCCGAGGCAGGGAGCGACCGGGCCATTCGAGCCACGGAACTCACAGCAAGTATATTCATATCTTAATCAAAGGATTATTGTTCAATATTTGACTTTTACACTAGCTTCAGTTGTTCTTTTACATCACTTTTATGTTGCAAATAGCAATCAAATTCTTTCTTCTCATATTGTCACTTCTAGCCAATCATTGTTCTTTGCATTGCTTTGACTTTTGCTAACATCTAGCCATCTTGTTTTATTTGCCCACTTTCTTCTGCTTTACTCTTAGTCTTTTCATCAAGTCTTTACATCACTTTAATTCTTTTAATCACATGTAACTTAAGATGTCATTCACATTAGCTTTATCGAATGCCATCATCTAAATATGTTCATTGTGCCACTTCTGTTTTTTGCTCACTATGGCCGTGCATCATTTTTTCATGCATAATTATCAGGGTTATTGCATTATTAGTGTTCTCAACCAATCTATTTAGTGAAGTTGTGCTCACAATCATGCATCATCACATTTCATAATTACCTTACTCTAAAGGCCATGCACACAATATAGAACATGATGCGTCAAAGAATGCCATTAGGCTCATAGAGGATTTCAATGAGTTGAAAAGCACACCACATTGTAGGTCTCTTTAGGTGCTCCGATATATTTTAGGATTTTACGAGGCTTGTTCTTTACTGCCCCCGCGCAACGAACCTTATGTAGCCTTTTGCCATAACCTTTCGATAGCAGTTTTTTTCAAATTGCTATCCGGGAGCGCACCAACGAGTCGGAAATACCCTCAATTAGCGTTTTTAAGGGTCATTGCACTTAGTAACTTATGAGAAAGCCCCAATTTGGAGCTGCCCTAAGCTCAATTATATACCAAAACCATAGGGTTTGATCTCATTGGCGATACAAAGTAGTTATTATATCTAAATAGCATTAGAATCATTTTGAGGCTCTCCAAACCCTAGTTTGGGTGATTTCACTATTAGAGTGGGTTGAAAGTCACTTGAGTAACCATGGATTTGATCTCTAAAGCAGCAAAAGAAGCTTCAATACTCTTTTCATAATATCCCATTAAACCTTTCTATAGTTATTCAAATGCATTCTAGGTTTATAACTTGGATCAATGACTTACCTTGTAAGATTCACTTTTCTTGCACTAGAGAGGGAGAAGATGAAGCATCATTTGCCCCTCAAAAAGCTTCTTCTTACCTTTTCTTCTTTTTCTTCTTTTACTTCTTTCTCTTCTGTCTTATCCTTTGTCTTCTAGATTATGTTAGATGAGAAAAGAGTATGAGAGAGGTGAGGATGAGAGAGGAAGGCTTCTCTCAGCGCACATTAACCCTGTGGTGCAACTATTAAGCTAATATAACCCTCACTTTGATCTTATATACATGCCTGGAATGAAGGCAGTTTTCGCAGCAAGGACCGGTACTCCCCGGCAGGGACGGTCTCCGAGAGTCTACCAGCGAAGGCCAGACTGCTGCGCGCGATGGCATCGGTTCTCCTAGGAGGGACTGGTCTGGGGACCGGGTCTCTCATCCAGAGTACGTGTCGGGAGAGCGTGATCTTCAGATTAGCCGATTTTTGAGCTATTCATTCTGCAGCGTTCGGGGACGTTCTTCCCACCAGGGACGTCGAATCCCAGAGCTCAAAAACTGCCAGTTTGAAGGAATTTGATTCTCTAAGTCGTCGAAAAACCTCCCACTAACTACCTTTGATATTTTTATCACTTCGACTTTCCGAAGTGCACCATTCTCGCACTTTGGTCAATTTGACTAAAGTTCGATACTTATTTTTTTTCCGAATTTTCGGTATATTACACTTGTTTACCCTTATGCTCATTCACACATGGTTGTGAGGGTCGCTCCTTACAAACGTGCACTCCGGAGTTAATCCTTCGCAACACTATGCTCGCCTATGAAAGATTGGGTGCCAAAGTGGGATACTGTGGGAAATGCTCATTCCTAGAGGAGGGAAGTTGACTACCACGGGACCATTAGACATGGCACAAGCTGGGACGTTACCTCGTCGTATAAGTCCCCGACGATTGGGTATAAGTTAATTAAATTTGACATTGTACATCATAACAAGTTGATGCATTCATGGTAGTTGGACATACATGTTAGTTATGACATTCATATGTGTATGACAACAGTAGAACTATATACAATGTTGATTGACTTAGTTGCATAAAAGCATGATAGTAATAGAACCCTTTCAGTTCAGCTTTTACATTCTAGCTCTACACTTCAGTTATTTATTATCTTTGTCTCAGTTGACCTAGTGGTGTATTTCGCTATTTTCGATGGCTTACCCACTAGGAACTATTATTTAATAGTTCTCACCTCCATTGGTTGTTTATTTTTGTTTCAAAGACTTCCACAGCGGGTGAGGGTAGGGATCACAGCAAGGGGTTAGCAACTAGCTAGAGCCACTCCAGTGATGCTATACATAGACCCGAGGCACCTTTCCTTCGGTTTTAGATGTGAAAGGTGTGTTGTGTATTTTGTATAGAGACCACCTTGTATTCATGATATGTACCTTTTGTATAAACTTATAGTATATCTTGTGAATGGTTATTTATAGTAAATTTGTTGGCTTACTTCTGGTTATTAAGTTCACATGCTCCAATTATTTTGTTTAGGATATGTATATTTTTTTCCCTTTTTGTTTGATGTAGATGTCTTGTGTGTATCGATGGTGCCTTGTGCGCTCGGCGGGTCCGCTGGGGCCCAGGCATGACAACTAGACTTCAAGATATAGTAAATACATGCGCAAATTTAGGCAAGAAGATCCCAAGAATTTAAAGTTGTAAGAAAGATTCTTCTAACTCTTTCGGAATGCTTTAGGGTGAAGGTAGTGGCCATTGAAACCGTCATCATCCGGATCAGATGAAAATAGAGAAGTTAGTAGGTGCTTTACAAACGTATGAAATGATCTTTTCTACTAATCAATCTTTTTCCAAGTCTTTTTCTAAAAGAATAGGTATTGCACTCAAGTCTATCAAGGAGGAAAGATGACAACTCGGATTTCGATGAAGAAATTTCACTTACCGACTTTGAACACTAATAGGCGCTTCTCAAGAAGAAATTTCATCAAAATTTTCAGAAGAACAGGACAAATAGATCTACATCCCAAACTTCTTTAAAAAGATCTTCAAGTTCAAAATCCTCAAAAAATAAGAAACTTGCAAAACCTTCTAAGAAAAAAGATAATTTTAAAGAAAATTTCTAATGTTACAAATGTAAAGGCTACGACTATATTTTTATAGATTGTCCCACTAAGAAATCCTATAAGAAGAAGGCTTTACAAGCTAGAACTCGTGACGATTCTACTTTTGATGAATCGACCTCAAGTGATCAGAAAAAGAATAATATTTATTTATTTACTCATACTTCTTTACCTCCTTCTTCAGCTGCATGTTTATCATCTATTATTACTGACTCTATTCCTTCTCATGTTTTTGTATGGAATGTTCAGCAACAATCGCGAGAGTGAGGGGGAGTCGGATGATAAAGGCTTAGCCGAGACATATCAACAACTTCTGATTGAATCCAAAAAAGATGGCTAAGCACAACAAAAAGCTGAGAAAGCAATTACTCAAATTTGAGGATGAAAATGATGCATTGAAGATCACAACTAAAGTTCATGAAGGTAAACGGGAGTTGATATTGAAGAACAATGAATCCTCCAAGAGAAGCTAGACCAAGCGGAGGCAACGATCAAATCACATCAAGAGAAAATTGGTTTTCTTGGAAAACAATACAAAGATATTTATACATCCAACCAAGTTTTGACCAAACAAGTCCATCAACTCAAATCTAACATACAAAAATTCTCATCCGAATCAAAAAAAAAACTTGATGATGCTCGGATTTGGTGAAACGAACAAATTTTGAGTTGGATATAAAAGGACATATGATGAGAAAGTTAAAAATTCAACACTAAACTCTCAACAAACTTGAAGGATAAAATATGCCATAGATTGTCACGCGCGGGGGTTATTTTTAAGTTTTAAAACCGATGCGGAAGTGTATTTATTTATTTATTTATTTATTTATTTTTGAAAAACCCCAGGGAATGCCAGATCCGCCACAAATATAGAGAGTCCACTGTTCACACGGACAGAGTCTCTCATGTATTTGCATGGCGTCGCACAAGTATAAGATACAACCACAACGAATATTCTTACACATACAATCACCACATCATATATAACATTCACATTCATTCCATCACAGTTTATCATAAATCTACATCTATTAGTTTAAAACGTTTTCCACTCGAAAACTTATTTTGGAATACTAAGAATCATGAAAAATTGGAAAACTCTTTTTTAAAATCATTTCCCACACGGAAACCTTTTCCTTTAAAAACACGTTACCACGACGGATAGAAAACCATTTTCTTAATCTCATATGAAAACTCACTACAACAAAATTGCTTTTTAGTTGCAATTTAATAGCGGCGATTGTAATATACCGAAACTTCGGTAGGTTGTACCAAANTGAAGTTACAACATGGCCATGTAGTGAGATGTCTTACGTTGGGCTCTCGTCGGTTGTTAGAAGAGAAATCTCTGAAGCCGCGATTCGAAATTTGGAGCTAAGAGCCCTACGCTCGGTATCCAGCCTTGTCACAGTTGCTGGGAGATCTTATAAACCTTTTGAGTCTTGTGTCTAGTTTGTGAGCTTGGAGTGTTAAACGTTTCCAGGTCACACAATGTGGCGTGGAGCCAGTTAAACTGACTTCAAACCATGTTGGATGGCTTCAAAGCCATATAATGTTAGCGCGCAGTAGTATTGTCGGGGCGGATCGTAGATGTGGCCGGTGACAGCTCCTACTAGCTGAATTCGATTTCCTCTGAGCCCACTAAGATCTCGTATGTACCGGTACAACATTGAAGTTGTACCGGTACAACATTGAAGTTGTACCGGAATAAGAGATTATACCGGTACAACATCGGGTTTGTACCGGTACAAAGGGCTATTGTCTGCCAACCCTAGGCTCGGGTTTGCTGTCTGGCTGGTTTTGTACCGGTACACTTTTTTGTGTACCGGTACACAGTGTAGTTCGCAGACTGCATTTTCCTGAAGGGTGTTTTTGCAATTGTAGCATCTCTTTATAACACCCTACGCCCCTTGCTGGTTTCCTGAGCTTGGAAACACAGGAGAGCAAGGTAGGGGAGCCTCTCTTTTCTCCTCTTTGGTTTTCTTTGATTTATGTTCGGATTTTTGAGGATTAAATACCTCTTTTTGCTCCTTTTTGCATCTTGGTGGCAATTCCACCATTGTTGAAGGCTTGGAGCTTGGATTGAAGCTAGTTGGAGGGAAGATCTTCAACCCTAGCTGATTTTGAACCTTGTTTGAAGCTTCTAAAGAGGTTAGTTGCTTATTTCTCCTCTCTAGATTATGATTCTCATGATTTTTGTATAGAAACCCTAGATTGAGCAAATTAGGGTTTATTTTGGGAATTTTTGATTAGAGCCTTTTGGAGCGCAATTGATTAGTTTAGAACCTTTGTTTAGATTGGATTGGAAGGGTTCTTGCTCTCATTTGGAGATTAAGAGGAGTTTACACCATTCAAGGTGAATTTTAGCCCTTTTCTTGGGTTGGTTAATGTTTGACCTATGTGTTGTTCGTTTCATTCGCTTATCCCTCTTAGAATTACCTTTAGGGGGCTAGAAGGTTAGTGGACATCTTCTCGCGCGCGAATGAAGGGCTCCGAGGAGCACTTGGTGGGTTTTGCCTCACCAAAATGAGATAAATTTCATCTATGATGGTTTTACTTGTCGTAAAATGAAACTTCATACATATTCATGCTAGATAGAATATTTGTGAATTTTAGAATACTTAAAAGGCATATGTCATGTATCATGAGTTTTGGTCTCTATGTAGTAGAGGATTATGTGCATAGTACTCATGTTACTGGATGATAGTCTCATGATATATTGAAACCATGTTATTGGTAGTTAAATGATAAGCACTTTCTTATTATGAATGATGGACATATGCTAGATATAGTAGAAAATCTAATGTCATAAAGTGGCATTAGTCTTGATATATATATATACATATAGACTTGGAATATATCTTGCCATGAAGTGGCATTGGGCTTAGAATATGCATTGGACATAGCAAGTCATAATGTCATAAATAGGCATTGGACTTAATGAATGGTTAAACCTTCACATTGAGGCATAGATCTAGAACCTTCGGTTACTAGTGACTATTTTCATGTTAGAGACATGATGACCGGGTCCTTGAGACGATGACTATGCTTGCTTGCCATTTGTGCCATTCGCACATGCTTGTGAGGGTCGCTCCCGACAAGCCGGCACTCCGGAGTTAGCCTTTGCGACAGCAGATCGCTCGTGCGGGATTGAGAAGCCTACCGGGCCGCGTGGGATAGACTCATTCCAACGTGGGATGACGGGCTACCACAGACAGTTAGGTGGCACAAGCCGGACTACACTTGTGTAGGTCCTAAAATGAGATTGGACATTGACATTAAACCATAATATGACAATCACTACTAGATAGATTATAGTAGTTGGATTTCTTGAACGTGCTTATAGCATTGTATTGGACATATGGACATGTAGTATACTTGACAGTATTGCTTATTGCATTATAGTATACTTGTTTGACATGTTAGAGCATGCTAGTTATGTATTGGACATATTTGACCATGATAGAATAGATGAACACCATGTTGACATCATGATATACTTGTGGCATAGTAGTGTAGCAATTTATTTCATGCTATTCATACCTGCAGTTTATTAGTAGTTTCACATATCTACTTTTACTTTGGGCCTAGTGGTGCATTTTGCTAGAGGTCAGTAATTGCCCACTGGGAACTATAAATTATAATTCTTACGCCCCCTGTTTGATGTTTTTCTTACAGAGCCTTCCACCCCGGGAGAGGCTACGGACCGCGGCAAGGGTGTCGCTTCGGGCTAGCGAGCGAGGAGAGTCTTGCTAGGTGGATCATTTTCTTCTTTTGTTTTTGTTGAAGAGAATGAGAGTATTTTGTACCCTGTATAGAGACTACCATTTTTGCATCTAGATATTACTTGTGGATCTCTCGATGTATCTTTTTCTGTGGATTATTATAGTTGTTAGTTTTTGCTACTCCTTGTGTTTGGATCTTAGTTCCAACATGCTCTGATATCTCTAGATGCTTACTATTCCTTGTTTATTTATCGCTATTGTTGTAGACGCCTTATATGTGCAGGCATATGGCGGGTCTGGGCACGCACCCGGCGGGCCTCCGCCGGGTCTCGGGGCGTGACATTCGGAGTTGGACTAGTTGGAGTGGTCCATTAATCATTTCGAACACTTCGGAGTGTACTAAACAAGTGGTTTAGACCTCAGAGAGCAAGTTGGAAATTTCCAAGCCATTTCGTGCTAGGAATGCTCTCAGGGTCTGGACCCTACTTGTAGGGTCCGGACCCCGTACCCGCAGATTGCAGGGTTGGTTCAGCATAATTATTTGGAGGGAGGGCTTGTTGCAATTATCCATGGGGGAGCTTGTTATATGAGTTTGGATGCCCTAAACTCATTCCCCTCATATGAGAACAAAAGAATTGGAACTCTTTTTCTCTCTCTAGAGCTCCTCACACCTCTCTCTCTCTCTCTCCTTCTCTCACTAGGGTTGCTCCAAGAGGGGGCTTGGTGGAGAAGTAGACTTGTTAGAGGGTGAAGTTATGTCACGCCCGGGTACCAGCGGAAGCATATCCGGTACGTGCACAGACCCGCCATACACCTGCAGTATATAAGGCGTCTACAAAGAAAGGAAGTCGATAGGAAGTAAAACAAAGAAAGTCCTATCCTGATATCAGAGCAATGTACAAGTCGATATATTATCAGTAAAAGAACAAAGAGTGTACAATCCAAAATCTCGACTAAAGAGCAAATATCACAACAAAAACATCGGGATCAACAGTAAATATACATCACGGAGTAAACAAAAAAATAGGTACAATGGTGGTCTCTCTATACAAAGGACATCACCCTCGGCCGTAGCCCGAGTAGCAAGGTGATCAACTAGCACGCTCCTAGCAAAGTCTAGCTAGACGCGACTCCCTTGCCACGATCCCTAGCCTCTCCTGCAGATGGCTCTGTAAAAACAACCACCAAAAGGGCGTGAGAACTATTAACAATAGTTCCCAGTGGGTAAGCCGCCAGCCTCGGCGAATTACACCACTAGGCTCATGATGTACTGAAAGTAAGTAAAAGCGATAAGTGCATGATATAGAAATATGCAGTGCTAACCGGGTACAGGCATGTATTCAACATGTAAACATGATTTCTGCAGTAATGAATCAACTGAATAATAGAAGTATCGCAACTACTATAAACATGAACATAAACATAATCACAGAAGTGTAAGTACTACTGTACACTACAACTGATACTCATTCATTACTATCATTATCATTTTCACTTTCATTTTCATTCACTAGGACCTACTCAAGGTAGTCCAGCTTGCGCCGCGCCTAATGGCCCCGTGGTAGTATACACTCCCCACGGCAATCCACTTCGGCACCCAATCCCGCACGGGCGAGCAACTGTCGCGTAGGCCAACTCCGGAGTGCCGGCTTGTAGGGAGCTACCCTCACAAGCGTGTGCGAATGAGCACGATGGCAAGCAAGCAAAGTCCATTGTCCACATGTCTCAATTTTCATATTTTCATTTGCAAAGTTCTTACCCTCGATCCTCTGATCGGAATTTCAATACACAAATAGTAACAAGAGCTAGTATCCACTAGATTGTAAACATGTAAGGGTAAAGCTAAATCACATAGCATTATAATCTTTCCACTAGTATGGCACTATCAACATAGTCATGAGCATGTCAAAGTTCTCTACGTTAGAGTCAGGAGAATGTCATTGTTCTCTACTTTAAAGTGCATCCTACACTTGTTCATAAGTCATTCAACTGTATTGAATATGAATAGAAATACTTTCATGTATATATATATGTTCTCTATATCATAGAAACATAATAAATTGATCTTCTGATTGTTCTACTGAACTAAACAAGAATACTTTAATGCATGAGTACTTTTATGCATGAACGCTCATTTCACATATGATAAACGTCATGATGACGAATTCCGAGTCCCTTAACAATCACATAGGCATATAATTAAACCACGTCTATAATACATATAGAACATAGGGGAGCTTCACTTGCTCTGGTTAGGTCAAACCCACCTCGTACTAATGCTCCAATCAGTTCAAAGGAAGTCCCAAATCAGCTCCCCAAGGTCTCAATTCTGCTGAACACGAAGCATAAATATTGTATCAAAAGTACGACCGAAATGTCCAATTTCGGCGCAATCACACTTAGTACATCGTAATAGTTGAAATCCCTGTTTTAGGCTCGTGTAATACCTCAAGTGTAACCTCCAAGAGTCCTCACAAGTCAGTCGAAGACGATCCAAGGCTCGATCGCAATCTCGCTGCAAACAATACCGAAACGACGTCAAAAAGTATGTATACAAGTTAATTTAGCCGAAATCTCGCGAAATCAGTTTTCTAACTGAAATTTCAAATTACCCTTGGTTAGAATATCCTCCAAACCAGCTTCCAAGAGTACACGTTCAGCTCAAATAGGCTCAAGGATCCGCTGCGAAGAGATCATACAAAACAACGTCAATAACCGCGTTTAATTCCAAAATTTCATCATAACGAACTAATTATCTCTACTAAGCTTCCAAGGAGCTTATCCCTGGTCTAAGAAGGTTAATTCACATCTAATTAACTCATCTTTAATTGCTGAATTCTCAATTCACATCAGTTGGAAGCAAAAACCCAAAAGCAATACTCAAATCGGCTAATAGAACGTCGATAACGGAAAACTCGAGTCACATACCTTCTCAAGCTTCCAACCAACACCTCACTGGTTCAGAGCTGTGAAAAGCTCTCCAAAATACTCCCTCACACGTCCACGTAGGCCCTGCAACACATGCGAACAGCGAAGAACCAACGTTGCGACGAAAACGAGCGAAATCGGCGAATTCGTTGTATTGAGAGAAAAACCCTAGAGAGAGAGAGGGAGAGAAGGTGGAGGAAGCTCCTCTACACTCTAGCACACTCCACTGAAGTCCCAGAGTTGTGCTGGGTCAAATAGGTAGGTATCAAATGTGAAAAGACCAAACTAGCCTTGCTGCCAGATTTCTGCCAGTCTGTACCGGTACAAGGTAATGGCTGTACCGGTACAACAAGCAGAAAAGGCTGATTTCGCCTGCTTGATGCAATTTCTCACTTTTAACCCTCCAATCACTCTCTAACTTGTTCAAAAACTTGTCCAAGTCCATTAGAACATGTAGAATAGTTCCACACTTCATTCCACACACTCGAACTCTGCAATTTGCGAAAGTCCAGTGTATTACAAGTTAGCTCTTGTGCAAGAAGTGGTGGAAGAAGCTAGTGTAATATACCGAAAATTCAGAAATATTTATAGCTTGAAATCACTTTAACTCCAAAGTGCGAGGATGGTACACTTCGGAAAGTCCGAAGGTGTTAAAATGATCAAAAGTGCGTTATGGGAGGTTTTCGAGAGCTAAAGAATCAAAAATCTGCAAACTGCAGTTTTTGAGCTCTCGGGGACCGGTCCCTGGTGGGAGAGACCGGTCCCCGAATGCGTGAAAACTGAGAAAGCTGAAAAATCGGCTAAGTCTAAGAAAACCAGCTCTCGGGAACCGGTCCCTGCGGGGAGAGACCGGTCCCCGAGAGACCGGTCCCTTTGGGAGGGACCGGTTACATCGCGCGGGAGCCCTGGCTGCCCCCGGGGAGAGCTCTCTGGGACCGGTCCCAAGTCGGGGAGACGGTCCCCAAACCCGAAAGCTGCCTAGTTCTGGCAGTGTGATAGGATCAAAGTTGAGGGACCCAAATGCAATTATGCATCATATGGGGTTATGTTACGAGGTAAATGGGATATTTCTGTCATTTCACTCCCTCTCACACTCCTCTTCTCTCTTTCTCTCTCTAGAAGACAAGAAGGAGAAGAAGAAGACAAAGAAAAGAAAGAAAAGGAAAAGGAAAAGAAGAACAAGGAGAAGGAGTAGAAGGTGAAGAAAAAGCCAAGGAGTGAAGCTATCTCCTCTTCTTTCTCTTTGGAGCAACAAAAGAGCAAGCTTAGAGATAAGCTTGAACCCTATTCATGGTAGAACCCAAGTTAGGGATTTGATTAACCTAGGAATGGTTTTAATGGAATCTTTAGAGTGTTTGAAGCTATCTTTTGCTTCCTTATGAGATCAAAACCATGAATGGGTAAATGTGATGAAGCTTAGAGGTGAGCTTCACCCCTCTCATGGTAGAATCCAAACTAGGGTTTGGATTGAGCTAAGGATGGTTTTTATGGAACCTTTAGATTGTTTGAAGCTTGCTTTTGCTTCTCTAAGAGATCAAACCCTAGGTTTGATATATGTTATGAGCTAGGGCACCCAAATAGGAGTTTTTGCTCGGAAGGATTTCAAAGTGAAATTCACCCTCTAGAAACCTAATTGAGGGTATTTCTGACGCGTTAGTGCGTTCGGATTGACGTTACGAAAAGCCAATGTAAAGATATGAGCAAAATAGCCTAATAGGGCTTCGTTTTGCCGCAGGTGACGAACTAGGAGTCTAAAAATCCCAAAAAAATCACCGTAGCATCTTAGTACGCCTACAAGGTGGGTAGTTCTATCCAAACTTGTTGGAATTCCTTCTATACCTAATGTGTCATTCAATTGAGCATATGTTTATATTGTTGCATGCATTATAGGGTAGATGTGATGTTATATATGTGAATGTTGCATGATGTGAGTACACGTGCTATTTGAAATGTTTGAGAACCTATTTAACCCTATATGTTTGCATGAGATATAATGTGAGCACCCAATGAGATGAAAGAACAAAATGACACAATAAAACATAGATCGAGTGGCATTCGATAATGTAAAGTAAAGTGACACTAGAGTTAGTGTGTGTGGCATCAAAGAGAAACGTGACGCAAAGAACAATGATAATGATTAGAGACAAGAAAGAAAATGAAAGTGGCATAAAGAACGAGTAAAGTTAAAGAACAATGATTGCTAGAGTTAGCAAAATAAAGTGATATAAAGAACACTAGAGTTAGTGTAAAGATAATGATTGAACTATATATCCTTAGAGTTAAGGATTGATCATACTTGCTATGAGTTCCGTGCTCGAGGGCGGTCGCTCCCTCTCGAGCGATGCGCTCCGGAGTTTTGCATCACGGGTTGGAGTAAACCCGAGGACGGTCTTAGCGGGAGGCAGCTGAGGGCCCGCGATGATGGACTTAATGTGGGCAAGCTAATGTGGTGAAACCCCCGGGTTAGCTGTGAGATTAAAGAACAAAGTACAAAGATTAAAAGAACAAAGAGTAAAGAACAAAGAACTTGCATACTTGCATGATTTACATTGAGTATATTTCTTGCTTTATTGTTCAGGCATATTAGCATCATGATTATAGTTGGTTACTATTCTGCTTATCCCTTCTATTATGCCTGAGTTAGTCCTAGTGGGAAAGTCGGTGAGATTGGGGCCGAACCCAGTGGGAACTTTGTTGTAGTTCTCACCCCACTATTCCACAGAGCCGGAACCGAGCGAGCCGGCGAGCGACCGCGGTAAAGGTATCGCACCTTAGACAGTGGCCACCCGAGTCGGGCTTTACATTTTGTTAGTAGTTTACCCTTTTATCATCTTTTGTATTTGATGATTTAAGATGTTGATGTATAAAGTAAAGAAAGAAAAGAATGTAATGTCTATTTTGAGCCAATGTGATGTAAAAGAAATGATGCAAACAATGTAAAGAATCATGAATGTACAAGTTGGATGAAATGGATACATGTATGTGATCAAAAGTTGAATCATAATACTTAAGTAGATGTTTAGTTCCCTTTCTTTCACTCATGGCTATTGCTTACCCTCGTCTAAGCCGTTTGTGTATGTTTCCGCTAGTACACTTCTTGTTTGAAAATGTATAGGTGATGAGCCTTGGGCGAACAGGAAAAACTCTGTCCGTTCGGCGTCTGTTTGACGTGCTCGGGTCAGCCCAAATTGGTATCGGTCCCTGGGCGTGATAGCTAGAGCTCAAGGTGAGTTCTTATGGTTGTAAGCTAGGGTTTTGAGTTAATCTCTTCTAGTTATTGTCACGCTCCGAGACCGCTACCAATTTGGTCCGGTTCGAGCACGTCGAACAGACGCCAGACAGACAGCACCTCCCCTATCCGTCCAAGGCTAAACAACCTGATCATGTATAAGAATTTGCCTAGGAATATAAATTCTATACATACACAAACAACGAAGAACACAACTAGTGCCAACAACTAAGAGCAAGAGTCACATATGCATACAAGTGAACAAAAGAGAGATCTACTAACTATTACATCACATTGCATTCATTTACATCTGTTACATTACATTTTACCTAAACAAATACAATTGCTACTAGGTCATCATCAAAACACATACGTAGCTCTCCAATCCTCACCTACATAAGTCTCTCATATACATAGGTGCTACTAATGCAAAAGGAAAACTACTATACTATTGCTCGGGCGCTATACCCTTGCCGCAGTTCTCGCCCGGCGTACTCGTACTAGGCCCTGCAACAAAGTGGGGTGAGAACTATTGTCCATAGTTTCCAATGGGTTCGGCCGCCGACTCCGCTGATCTCCCCACTAGGTCCGAGTAGGCAAAAGCAGATAGATAGGTAGATAGATATGAAAACTGTAAATGGCATAGTAAGAAAGCCATGCTACTATGCCCAATCATGTGTAATGTATGCATGCATCATATAGTAAGTAGTTCTACTAACATGCCAATATGTCCACTAACAATGTCCAATAAGCAAATGTTCAATAAACAATGCTATTCTCTTGTTTACTCAATCCTTGGCGATCCCTCGGGTTCGCCCACGACTCACCTCGCCATCCCGTATGGTAAGGAGACTCACCTCGCTCTCAAACCCGGGACCGTCTGCGGGACATCAACTCTGCCCCTCTCGCGCCAAACTCCGGAGTGCACGACGACTTGTGTGGCGCGACCACCACAAGTATAAATAGACTGTGAGTATGATCCATCCTCTCAACTCGACTATACCCTATCAACTAAGGCTAGCTGTCCCTCGGGAATCCACCTATCCCAATGTCCATGTGTAAACATTTGACTACACTAGGTTCTTGTTCAACGAGTCATCACTAGGGAGTCCACCTATCCCTAAGTTCATATGTCACTAGTGTCATTGCACACTACATTATATGCCACTCGTTTTGTTCTCATTCTTGTTTACATGCCACTCGTTATGTCACTAAGCTATCATCGAGTCATCTCTTTCCTCGGCACTATAGGATTCAATGTCCAGGCCCAATCCTTACCTATCCATTATACCAAGCATTCAACTCACACTATGATATCGGTTAGAAAGCATAAGGAATGGAATAACAATGCAATCCTACAATGCATATATGCAAGAGATGCAAATCATGATGCGCTAAGACATAGAGAGGAATCCGGTTGCTTCAGGATGACACCACCCACCTTTCGACGATGTCGAGGCTCTAAGAACGCTACTCGGCACTTGCTTCGATGTCGTCTCGGCCTCCAAAGGCGGAAATGAAGCCCAATCGGTCTTGTTTTGCCTATAACTTTTCAACGACTTGACGAATCGTTAATCCGTCTTCGCAAACGCGTTTAGACACCTAGCAATTAGGTTTAGAGGCCATCAATTGAAATCAAACCTCACTATTAGGCAAAACCCCAATTTGGAGCCCGAGATTTGCATCTATGCAAAAAGCCCCAATAAAACTCTAGATTCTAGCATTTAGCATCTATTAGGCTCACTAGAGTTCTAATCAAACCCTTTTCAAAGCTAAAAACCCAAACCCTAGGTCTCTACCATGAGAGGGGTTCATAGCTTACCTCCAAGCTAGATCCAATGGTGAGGAGAGGAAGAAGAAGGTGACCAAGGCCCTTCTCTAGCTTGTTTCTCCTTCTTCTCATTTTTCTTCTCCTTCCTTTTCTTCTTCTCCTTTTTCACTTCAAGAGAGAGGGAGAGAGAGCTTAGAGAGAGAGAGAGATGTTTGGGTGAGAAAATGAGAGAGGGAGAAAGTGATCTCCCCTCTATACCCCCAACTAATGCAACAATTGCATAATAGCCCCTCCACTTTGCTACTCTTACACTACCCAGACTGGGCAGTTTTCGTGCTCGGGGACCGGTCCCCGAGAGCACCCCTTCCGGGTAGAGGCTCTCAGCCAGCTTCTACGCGTACGGGGACCGGTCTCTCCCGCCATAGACCGGTCCTCGAGAGCAATACTTGCGCGCAGACCTTCTCTGCCGCACACAACGCTTACAGGGACCGGTCCTTCTCGCCAGGGACCTGTAATATACCGAAAATTCGGAGAATAAATATCGAACTTTAGTCAAATTGACCAAAGTGCGAGGACAGTACACTTCGGAAAATCCGAAGGTGTTAAAATGAGTAAAAGTGAGTTACGGGAGGTTTTCGAGAGCTAAAGAATCAAATTCTGCAAAACTGCAGATTTTGAGCTCTCGGGGACCGGTCCCTGGTGGGAGAGACCGGTCCCCGAACACGTATGAAATGAGACAGCCGAAAAATCGGCTAAGTCCTGAAANTCCGCGCCTACGCGCACCGAATCGCCCGGATGCCTCCGAACTTCACCGAACTTCACCGGAACCCTTCAAATGGCTCTCTAACCAAATGTACACCGTAACTTCATGATTTTAGAAGTCCGGTACCTTACATCCTCCCCTCCTTAAAAGGAGTTTCGTCCTCGAAACTAACTCACTTCAAACGCAATCACACCTCAACTCGACGTATCGAGCGACATAGGGTTCCAATGCACTTTTATACTCCGGGGTGGCCTTTCACTCATTGGAATCATCCAAAGGTCCACCACAGAGGATGTTAGACTAGATTCACTCACTTTTGCTAAGCGTAGCTCCGAAAGTGCATTACGAGTCTCCGTCATTCTTGGTGGTAGCGCAAGTCGAAGCTTAACGACTCTACGCGCTCCAACACCATTCACCATTCGGCATGCAAGAACTCTTCTTTGCATTCACTTTCCCCCTCGGGGCATTCCGATTCGATCACCAACATTGCTCAAAAGCAATATCATTGGTGCATTACCCAATCGCGAGTGTTCTAACCACATTCGGACCTTGCTCTACCGCGAGATGGCCTACCCCGGCATATTTCGACTTCCAATCCTCAAGAGAGCATTGTCCACAATTCCATGTGGCTATCCGGTATTCAAGTGTCTCCAAGAGACCACTTTCCCTTACCTCTCAATTGCCACTTCTAATCTCAAATCGCTCTACTACGAGATGACCTACCCCAGCACATCTCTCGAACCTCAATCCACGAAAGAGCGTTATCTTCAAGTTCTCCAATTCCTCCGACACAACCCAGCCTGTCTGGGCAATTTCCACAGTCGGGGACCGGTCTTGCCCTACCTGGGACCGGTTGCCCCAAGCTGCGCAACCCTCCGCCTCGGGGCAACCAGTCCCTCCCTCCTAGGACCGGTCCCCGAGAGCAAGCTCGCGCAGACCACATTCGGGAACCGGTCCCTCCCACCAGGGACCGGTCCCCGAGAGCAAATCTGCCAAGCGCAAACTCTTGCACTATTTGCTCTCGCGGACTCCTGTGCAATGCACTTTTGGTGCACTTGACTTCTTCGGCTTCTACGAAGCACTCACACTCGACAATTAGTCGATCTTGAGCGAAGTTCAACTCTCGTATTTCGAGAATCACTTCCTTACTCCCAACTCCTCCACGGAGTTATCGGCTAAACGGATTGCGTCGGCTTCCACAGGTGAACCAACGGTCATAATACCACGTCGGCATACCCCTAAACCTGTCGTAACTACGCATAGCGTCTCTCGCTCAGATCGTAGACCCAATCATCATTGGGCGAAATTCTCATTGGAGAATTCGCACACACTCCAACCAGGAGTAACCACGACCCAAACCACTTCAAATCCTGAGGTTGGGCTACAACTGCACTCTCAGTGCATCCTCGATCCCACGATCTATCACGTGGAAGTCCACGTTCCCGGGTCTAAAGCTCGGACTACCGTCCTGACCATATCTCTGCCCTACCTCGAGGTCGCTGTCACCCACAACTGACTGCGCCTGTCCATAAGGCCCAGGCTCCACAGTCCACGAGTGGTCCAGGCACGGATCGTCCTCAAGCAATACCCGCAACCGTCGTCTCACACGACATGCTCACCCGAGCAACACACGTCACTATAGCGTCACACACTACGCCCAGCAGTAGGCAACACTACCTATACACACCGGTCAACCACCGATCTACTTTGGTAGGCGACACATCATCTCAACTCATGCATGCATAGGTAATTATACCGACTCATATCCTGGTCCCTACTATACTTGTGCATTAGTAGTAAATGAGTATAAGCTAAATGCATGCAACGCCTAACTCAATGTCATGCAGGAGTATATGTATATGCCTCAAACAAATCATACCTGCCATGACGTCGCGTGCCTCAAACTCGGCAGGTTCCTCGACTTGAGCGGCGAACACCCGGCCACTCGGAGCCGACCGGGTCGCCTCGAGCTGACGCGGCGCCCTCGCAGGTCCCGCAGATACGGCAGTAGGCGTAACTCCACCAAACTGCCTCGGGGGCACTGGGGCGGATGCAATAGACGGGACAGGCGGCGATCCCTCTGGACACTGACGGCTCATATGCCCCGCCT
Organism: Ananas comosus; assembly: GCF_001540865.1. NCBI lineage: Eukaryota > Viridiplantae > Streptophyta > Magnoliopsida > Poales > Bromeliaceae > Ananas > Ananas comosus. Next base: position 42,507 of record NW_017893474.1, read on the forward strand.
GACCACACCTGAAACATCGCCCCGCCCGATGCTCACAATTTCCTGCGCGATGCTCCCCACCACAGATCACACATCGCACAGCTCCCTGGCTCTCGAACTGTCTCCTCGGATGCTTCGGGGGCTTCTTGGAACTAGACTGTCCCCCCGAGCTACCGCCAGGTCGTTTCTTCCCCTTGTCTTTCTCGGACGCCTCGCGCTCCTCTCGCACGTGGGCATCACCATGCTCCGCCCACAATGCTCGATCAAAAACCTCGGCAAAAGTCGTGAGCTTGAACAGCTGCACCGCTTTATATATCCACGGCCGAAGTCCCCGCAAAAACCACTCGGCTCGATCCGCGTCATCCTTAACAACATCTGGGACGCAGTCTATGATATGGGAGAACTCCTGCTCGTAGTCCGCCACGGAACGATCCCCCTGTCTCAGTTTGCGGAACTTCTCCTTTAACTTCCGCTTCTCGGTGTCGGGGAAGTAATTTCCAAACATTTCCCTCTTGAACTCCTCCCAGAGCATTGGTTGAAGGTCAGAGGGTCGATCCCGCTTCAACCGCTTCCACCACACCTTCGCCGCTTTTCCAAGGCAATGGGTGGCGAGATACACCTTGTCTTTCTCGGAGGTATAGAGATCCTCAAAAAGTGTCTCCATTGAGTCAATCCATGACTCCACCATCGACGGCTCCACTTTCTCCCCTTCAAAGATTGGTGGGTTGAACTTCTTGAGTCTGATAAGAGCCGTCAACAAGCGCTCTCGCTCCATCTCCTCGGCCGCCGCATCGGGTATCGCCGAACTCGAAGCCGCCGGAGGAGCACTTGCTGGCGGGGGATGCGCCGCTGCCGGAGCTGCCGCAATGCCCACACCCTCAGCCGCATTAGGCGCGCGAGCCGAGGGCACGGGCGGACCACGGCCTTCAACTGCCGTCGCGGCCGCCGCAGCCACCTGCCGTTCCAAAAGTTCCTGGAGCCGCTCGACCTGACTGGTTAGCGCGGTAACTTGCGCTCGTAACTCCTGTACCTCGCTAGGCCCAGCAGGCTCTAGCGCCATCGGAGGTCCAGCCTGCTCTGGCACCACGGGAGGTGGTGCCGGAACGGATCTACGCGCGTAGCGTCTTGGGGACATCAGCTCCTGAAACGCAAACATTGGTTAATCATCTTAACCCGTTAAACTCGCACAATTACGAGATAAAACGACTCAACATCGCAAATTAGGCGGAAGCACACAAGTGTACTTGTTCTAAACTCTTAGTGTCATGTTGTCGGCCGCCCAACAAAACCACTTCAAGTCGAGAATTAATACCACTTGAATCCGTATCTAGTAACTACTAGAAACATATTATCAACAACTTCGACCCAATCGAATCAACTCCCGCCACAACGCATATGTTCACGTCACTCACGCACCTATAGCCTTAAGGTTTTCGTCCTAGGGTCTCCTAGGTCAATCCTAGACTCTCTCTTTGCTTGCTCTTAACTCGCTCTGATACCATTTTATCTGTCACGCCTCGAGACCGCTACCAATTTGGTCCGATCCGGGCGCGTCGAACAGACGCCGGACGGACAGCACCTCCCCTGTCCGCCCAAGGCTAAACAATAGGATCATGTACAACAAGTTCCCAGGAAATCAACTTGAATACGTACATGATCAAAACAATAGCGAGGGCACAACCAGTGCCGAACATTACAAGAGCAAGCATCACAAGTATAAACAAGTGAATAAAAGAGAGATATAACTATCTATTACATCACATTTGACAGAAAGAGAGAGAGAGAGAGGATCTAGATAAGTTCTGTTACTCTAGCTAGCATGGTGCAGTCAGCTTAAAGATGTTACAGCAGTAGAACCTAGAAGTCACTGATCACGATGTCTCTTATATTGCTCGGTAAAGGATGGAATAACTGCTCGCAGCTGCAAAATGCTGGGAGATCAATTTGTTGCAGTTAGGTTTAGAAGGCAGCTGTGAAACCGGTGTGAAATACAGTTAGCAGTGATAATAAAGAAATCCGTGTTCACCGTGTGTTACACGTAAACAATCTCCCAAATCTGGAGTCACCTATTAACTAATTAAGCCAGACTCAGACCCACTCGTCCGAGAAACCTTTCTTGAATCAACTATTTTGCGACCATCAAAGCCCAGGTAATATACACAGTTATCTAATGAGTGAGAATCACTATAAAGAATTATAGGTTCTGCTAGCGCGAGTATGGGGCTCAGCGGGCCCTCAACTTTACTAGCAATTATTTTTAGTTTGCTAATCCGATGAACTTATATTCAGTCGCCTGAACCTTATTTTCATCCACTTGGCTTTTCCACAAGCATTCCTTTTGAGTGATACACCGCCTTACATCTGGCCGATTCTTCCTAGGCTCTAAGTTGCTTATTAGGGTTCAAGGTGACAAATACGAAGTATATAGGATGAGATAGTATTATACCAGCATCATAGAGTAGAGTTATCTCTGAATACCATTGAGAGTTTCACTATACTACTTCTGTGAATTGTATTTCATTTATTTGATATCTCTGTCCTCTCATAGGTTAGAGGAAAACACAGTGATAATATGCATCGAGGAAAGAACTTGTACGATTGATATTGTTTGTCGCGGTAAAATGAGACCTAGAGCTGGTGAACAACATCGCTAAGTATCACGTGGGCTAAGCGTGATTTGACTTAAGATGTGAGGATACGAATGCTGGAACGAAAGGAAGGCCCCAGATCTTCATGCTGTGTTGACAAAGTTCACGGAACTCCTGGCAACTATGATCTATTGTGCCATCAAATGCAAGCAATGCATGAAATATCAACTAGCAATAACCTACTATCATGATAATATGCTTCAACGATGGTAATGAATAATATTCCAAATATCACGGGACCGGCCCGTTGCATCGCCCTAACATACTACTACTGTTCTAAAGTTAGGTATGAAGCAGAATCCAGTTATGCTATTTGTCAGTTACCAAGTCCACTCAGGGCTATACCCCCTAAGATCTCAACCCAACTATAGGTATTCTCATCCGGATCTCACGCGATGGGCGTGTATTGTGTGGTATCATAATAGACTGGTGACTGGGTCCGCTTTCATACTCTATTTGTTACTTATTAGTTGGTGAGTACCATGTCATGCAACATTGTGTAAAGAGTTCAAGAATTACTTGAAAAATTTTGTAGGGCAGCGCCGTGTATAATAACTTCTCAATGCTCATACTTCCGTCCATCGCATATAGAAAGGTGCGCTAATTGCTTACACCTTAATCATAAGTCCAGCAGCCTCTAATAGCCTACGATAGATTTCGGAGCTTGGCGTAATGCATACCTACGTGTCTCGGTTCATTTCACGAGAGCATTAAGTTCAAAAGGCTACATAACTGCAAATATGGGTGAGTACCCGCCTTCTTGCGCTACCAACTCTAACTCAAACTCATAGGTCAATCGCTTATCACGATGTTCAGGATCTCTTTTGTGATGAAAAAAAAAAAACAAAAGGCCCCTCCTGCCGTAGGTAAAGAGCTACCGCGCCGCTCGTAGGTAAAGAGCTCTTTTTTTTTTCTCCGTTCTTGCTAATAGTGTATAAGAATCTTACTTTATTTTGAAAAAGAAAAACAACGAACATAACAATAAAAGGTAAAGAGCTACCCGCTCTAAATGTCACAGGTGAGAAGTACCCGCCAAAAAAAAAAAAAAACAAAAAAAAGGCCCTTACCGCACCGACTCCTTCCCAGTCCAATGGGTGGCGGAGCTACGCGGCCGCTCCGTATCCCCCGATGCAGCTAACCCGCCCGTCCACGCGTCTCGCGGAGCCCCTACCCCAGGCTCGTCCCGCCTGAGCACACCCCTCCCGCGAGCTCGCACCGTGCGGCTTGTGGGAGCTGCGCACCCCCGCCCGCCGCCGCCCCCCCCGCCCACGACGGGCCGGTGGCGGCCCGCCCGCCCCCCCCCCCCGGCCGCCCCAAGGAATTCTGTAGTACTCTCGTTGTATTTCTATTCCCATGGGCTTCGTTGTTTGGACTCTTTTGTTCAACATAATTGTTGTGAGTGGGTAGCTTCAATGAATTTCAATGATCAATTGATAGTCACTTTAATATTTTCAACTTCAATAGTCTTCGAATTATGCTGCTGAAATATGAATGATATCAACAGTCATGGGAGGAAAGTTGGTTTTTGGATTTGCTAAGGCCATATAAAGGATGCACTAAATGTGGAAGGTAATGAATTACAAATTCCCTCACCGCCATAACATGAGTGAAATCCAAAGATGCAGGAAACCCCATTCAGGAGCCTATAGTCAAGCTATTAGATGAGCTATAGCAAACACTCGAAGTCGGCACCCTATCGGCTAGGTCCATGATCAATGTGTCTCAACCATAATGACCACATGATCATTCCAGTTCAAATCTCGATGCCAATCAGGGATGATCAACGACTGCAGTTGACCGAACCGAACCATTGCAGAATCATTAAGTCAAACCCCCTAGGTCTAAGGAACTCTAGGTTGTCCAGCAACAGCTAGGTTACTAACGTCATACCTTATGTTTAGCAAATATATAAATATACGCCGAACTGATCTATCGGGCTAGGTTCAGACATTGTAGCTTTGATCGATTACATAATCTCCATATTAACATAGTGTTAACATTCATTTCATCTAGCATATATGTTTGTAAAACGCGAAAACAAAACCGGGCGGCAATTTAATTGATCTAACTAACATTAGTCATGCACAATTCGCCTCCTAATATGCATTATCAACTAGTCAGCATAAAATACAATTATCGCTCCAACGAGGATAAAGTAGCTAAGTTCTCAAATTACATGAGACTAGATCATTCACCATGCGATCGCTCTAAATAGTCTCTCAATAGTTATAACTTGAGAGATTATCAAAACGTCTCTTATTCCCTTTTCATCATATTATTATCACAACCAAAAGAGGTAAACCTCAGCAATGGTAATCATTCACATGATCTTATGATGATTAACGAATCATCATGTGCATTCTAACTTTAAGTGTTGCACGCGCTATTCTACTATCTATATCTTCTTTACACCATCACGCATAGAGAACAAATAGCCATAAGAAACATAGACATGTAAATGTTACAAGTCTATATAGCATAATGCCCTATAATTGAGCACGCCACTAATCATGCCATACAAACCATCCAATTTACAATACGATCAATATATGCAATCAACTTATTTTTAGTACGGACATAGAAGGAAGCCGAATTGGCTTCGGCTACACACGCGCAGAAGCCCTAAGAAAAAGGGAAACAAGAAAAAAAAGGAAACGCTATGACACTCATCCAGCCGCATCATGCGGCATCGAGGATATATCTCTACACCATCAGACGTATCGCTAATTACCGGCCTATACGGTAGCTGTTGAACTTGTGACGGCCTGTCGATCGCCTCGGAGACGGCGTGCTTGGGAGCTCGCCGGGGAGGACGGAGGGGACGGAGGTTGGATGCTCCGCGGAGTGATGGTGGGCTATTCTTGTTTGTAGCGGGCGAAGTGCGGGAGGCCTCCGAGCGCAATCGAGCCCTTCTCGGAAGATAGTCGTTGCTCGAAGGAGTTCGACTCCGCAGCTTGCTTCCAGTGCTGCTGAGATGCGATGGTCGGGGTGGACCTGCTTGAGCACCGTTGAAGATGTAGCATCCGGTATATCCCTATTCTACGCTCGCTCGGACCCTTCTTCGCCTTCTTCTTCTTCTTCTTTGTCGCCGGAACAGCCGCACGACCGCGCCTCCCCCGCCTCACCTTCGGACGGCGAGTGACTTCGCCGAGCGACCTCCCCTTAGGGCGGCTCTCTGTCCGTAGAACGTATAGGTCTTCGGTTTTCTGTTACGATGCTCGGGATCCAATCCCACGATTTAGGAAGCCGCCTCGACTCCCCAGGTCAATACGAACTCACGAACACTTGATTCAGCCGGAACGTCGCACCCGCTGACGAATCGACGAACCGTCGCTTCCTACGCGTTCGGAGACATAACAATTAGGTTTCTGACCACTCAAAATAGATCAACCAACTACTTACAAAAACCCCATTTTTAACCCTAGGTTTGCAATTGATAAAAATCCACCATTAGGGCTTTGGATTTAAGCTTTGATCATCTACTTAGCATCAAAGAGGTCCACTAAATCCATTTATAAGGATTAAAACCCCAGCT
>NW_017893474.1:48693-69673 GCF_001540865.1 Ananas comosus
TCACTAAACCACTAATTTATAAAGGATAATTGCTCCAAAATCTCCAACTCTTGAAATTTCGCATTCCAGATCCCTTCAACATTCTTCTCTCGTAGGGAAAAAAAAAGGATCACCTCGCTCTAACACCGATTGCATTGAAAAAGCAATTCAACGCGGATAAAGGCCCCTCACAGCGCATAAAACCTATTTTTCTTGAAAATCGTGTATTGAACATAAAATCCAGTCAGCGCCATTGTTTCCGGCACAGTCGGACATCGAAAATGAGCATTGGATCGGCCCAGAATGTAGGTCGTTTGCGTCCGAAGCCGACCTCTCTCCTTGTCCATCGCGAAACACGGTAGTCGTTCTATTCACTTTAAGTGAGAAAAAGTAATAATTCGTCGGTTAAAAACTTTATTTTCAAACCTTTCCTGAAATTTGACGGGCAGCATAAATAAAATACCATAACATTTAAAAAATTCGTCAACGTACATAGCAAAAAAAGATAAATCTGTCCTCAAAAGAATCGGATTGAAGTATTTTGTCAATAGACTTTACAGTTAATTAACTGGTATTGTCAAAGGAATGCCTGAAACGGAAAATGAGTTTTTGCCTTTCACCCAAATAATATCCTCTTGAAAGAACTAAGATGCCAAAATAAGTGTTAAGCTTTTTTGCAAAATAACATGCGTTGCTAGCCATGTAGATTTTCCGGTTTAGGTCCCATTGATTGTCGTTGTTGATGTACTACTTATTTTACCCATGGTTATAGATTTGTAAATGTATGTTATAAATTTTGAAAACAACGAATCAAGATTGCCTGTTGCGCATGGCCACCCGTGTAAAGCTAGTACCGAACCACATAACAATTGGATTCCAACGTAGGCTTGTAACGTGCTATTGTGTGCTGTGGTGTTGCACTGTCACATGTCGGTACGCCATACACGAACATGCTGGCAGTTACAATAACTTTATCTGAGCACACTAGCATCACTAGTGCTATGGTAATCGTTTAGATCAAATGCTAGGTAAGATGGAGAGTGAATGTCAGGAAGCATCTATGCGTCGATAGCTTCAGACTTAATAATTTTTAGAATGAGACACATCAGAGATGGTTGATCATGTCTTGGAAGTTGCCCAATGAAATCTTATTTCTCATTTCTCCGCTGCTTTATATCATGCGAAAAAGAATCCTCTCAATTATGGTTGTCTATAACTCTTGCTTATCTATTTTCGTGTTCTTTCACAGTAAAGAAGATAAGCCAGAAAGATCGACGAAGGACCAAAGTGAGGAAAATTAGCGACAAGGATGAGATAACTGCAAAGGTATATTTAAGGGAACTTTCGGATGTCTTTTCATAATTTGCAGATGACGGTTTATAGATAAAATTTGGACTCCTGCTTAGGTAATAATCTCCACAAAAGAGGTGGCTTTGAATCCCTTCTGTTGCTGATTGAAGTGCTTTATCACCACAAAAAAAGCAAATTGGAGGAGAAGAGACCTTCTCCGTCGAAATAATCGACTATGCATTTTACTTGAATTGGATCTTGTTCCTGTTCTCAATCATATGTTTTCCACATGTACATCCCCTTTCATTCTTCCTTTTATTCACTAAATGCGTCTATCTAGTATGCATGATTGTTTTTGTTGTTGTTTTTGAAATTCTCTTATAATAGCTAATGATTTCTCTTTTCTACGTGTTGATATTCCTCCTTTATGAGATTTAAATTTGCAATAACTAATTGTACTAGGGCACTAAGATCAATGTTCCATGGAGATATTGAAAGTACACAAAAATAGAAAGTTAAAGCTCTAACAGATCTCTTCTTTTTCTAGTGATCTACCATTAATAAGCATCAAGCTTACCTCTATGTGCTAGCTCCAACCCAAGGAAGAAGATGAAGATGGTGAAGCTCCACCTTCTTGACCTTCTTCTCCTTCTTCTTCTCCTTCTTCTTCTCCTTCTTTCTCTTCTTCCCTTTCTTCTATTTCGTTTAGAGAGAGAGAGAGGGAGAGAGAAATGTGAGGGAGTGAGGGAAATAAGAGAAAGAGAGAGAAAATGCTCTCTTAATCCCCTCTCATATTGTAACATTTCCAAATAAGCCCCTCTACTTCTCCAACCTTGCAACAGCCCAAACTGGGTGTTTTTCGCGCTCTGGGACCGGTCCCAGGCAGTGAGAGACCGGTCCCCGAAGGACCAGAATTTCAGCATTTCCAGACTTAGCCAAATTTTCAGCTTTTTCATCGTTTTAGCTCCGTTTTCGCTCGTTTTTGCTCGTTTGACCTCCGATTCTTTTCAAATCGAACCGAGACTCTCCAAACATATTTTCGAGCATGTTTTCATCATCTTTTCATCCCCGCTAATGCCGGATTTAGTTCATGGTCCGACATAGCCTTTCGGGTCCCGTTTCCGCGCCTACGCGCACCGAATCACCCGAATGCCTCCGAACTTCACCGAACTTCACCGGAACCCTTCAAATGGCTCTCTAACCAAATGTACACCGTAACTTCATGATTTTAGAAGTCCGGTACCTTACAGTAATAGCAACAAATCCTACCAATGGTCACCAACGGTCGAAGAGCGAGACACGACCGCATGGAGGGGTTTTGGGTAAATAAGTCCACAATGCCACTGGTCGTCCGGATCCTACCAGTGAATTGAGCACAACGTACGGAAAGACTGATCGCGGATTCCCAAAAGTGGTGATCTCCAATAGTTGGGTTGACCGAAATAAACAATGTAAAAAATAATGCATTTATTTGAATACCGGATGAACAGTGTTGAAACCAGCGATTTGAAGCACTATTACCTGCAACTCGAGGGAGTACGGGCTTGTACAAGTATAACAGAGAGCCGCTTCACTGGAGGAGGGTGACTGGAGGCGCTGGTTGGCCAAAACAACAATCCCGACCAACTAAAGGCTAGGGGAGTAGCGACTGTACCAACAATAGCTAGAGAAAACTGCTGGTTGGTTCAGAGGACAGGGGGAGGTTGGCCGGAGTGGGGCGACGCCATTGCTTGCAATGGCTACCGGTGGCGACGACGGCTATTGTGAAAGACAACTCAACCAAGAAGCCCACCAATGGTAGAAGTAAGAGCAACTGCAGCTCAAGGTGACTACAGTCCAGTCTAGGAGGCCGAGAGAGGTAGAAAAGGGTATTAGCCGGTAAGGAAGGGGTCGCCAGAGGTCCCCCAGTTGGCGGTGGTGACAACAGCGGCTTAAGCCCGTGGAAGCAAGAAATGGAGGCAGGGGATCTGCGAGATCTAGCTTGAGAGCTTGCTCGCAGCTCGAGAGAGGTCGGCTAGGGCACAACCTCTCCAGCCCGGCAGCTGGCCGGCGATCACTTTGGCAGCGCCAGCAGTGGTAGCTCGAGATAGATAGGGAGAGAGATCATGGGAGAGTTAGAGAGAGATTGAGATAGATAGAGAGAGAGTGCTCTAAGGGGTTGCTTGCTGGCTGGAGACTCGTCCGAGCATGTCGGCATCGACGAGTACAAAAATAGGAGGCGACAATTGTGCTTAGGGTAGAAGGAGAGAGGGAGTTAGGGTTAGGGCTAGTGTTTTGGTTTTTTATACCTTTTTTGTTACAGTTGCAACATAATCCCCTGGTACCAGTGCATATTTTTGCTTGATAGAAAAAGAATCTGCGCAACAAAAGCATCCCTTACGTGAAGTTCTATGGGGGAATCATGAGGAATAGAATGCGACATAGGAATTAGAGACCGACATGAGGCAGCAATTTCTATACATATTCAATGAGTTGTGAAGGTATGAGTTTAAGTTTTGTGACCGAACTTCTTTTAGGAGGGGAGAGATGTAATACGCAAGAATTGGGACTCTACTCTAGAGAAGTTTCAGTTAGCTTTTTAGGTTTTGGAACATACAGTCATGTTCTAGAACATAAACTAGAGGAATAGTGGTGGGAAGCTTCAGGTTTTGTGGAACCTTATGTGAGGTTCCAAAAACCAGCCACATTTCAGAACCTAATTTAGTAGTTTTGGAACCTAGCTGGGACACCAACTGCGGGCAGTGGTAGAGTCGTAAATAACTTACCTTCCATCTATAAATACTTATACCTTCTCTTCTACTCCCTTTTTTATATATATCTCTCTCTCTCTCCCTCTCAGCTGAATACACCCTCTCCAAGCCTAGGAGTGTGAAAGAAGCCCTTTTTTCTTCTTCTTCTTCTTCCCAAGCAAATCAACATGACATCGAGTTTGGATCCCTGTCTTAAAGAAATCTTGACCTTCGGAGCTTTGTTTTGGGGGAAGGCTCCTAAATAAAGGCGGGTATGGCTTGGTTTTTTATCTAGTTTGGAGATGTGGATGTTTCTTGTGCATTCGTGGGTTTTCAAGTATTCGAGAGTTTGAACAAGGTTTTGGGGTTGATTTTCATAATCAAATGAAACTCAACATTTTCCAAGGTCATCTTTGCATAACCTTACAAAGATAGCCAATCCTCATGCTTTTATGAGGCTATTCTTCCCATTCATGAGGCCTTCATACTGATAGAACGAGGATTTTGGTTAGTCACAATTCTTTTACCTTGCCTCAGTGCTACTCGAGAGCGTTTAAGTAATTGGGACATGATTCTAGTCGAATTGACGTCATGACTATGCGAATTTCATGGGGTTGCGAATTAGTGGATAAGCTACCTAGGAGCCATGATTTGGAATTTGGGGCTTGGTTCTAGAACTAGGGAGGGGTATTGGCGTAGGAGGCTTCAAATTCTGTGAAACCTGATTGTAGGTTTCGAAACCTAGTGTAGGTTCTGAAACCTCAAAACTCAATTTTGAAACCTCAACATCAAGCTGTGATGGGATTAGGATTCATGCCCTACTCTCGTGGATGGCCTATTTATGCTCTCTTTAGGTCTAAGCGAGGATCAGAGACCCAAAACGTGCTTTAACTCCCCAAATTGACAATTAGATGTGGTACTCAATCCGAAGTGGGTTAACTTCATCTTGGTGTGCTCGACTATGGCCTTAGCCCTTTCCATGGTTGTTGATTTTGCATAGAATGCTAGTATACATACTTGTTGAGGGCACACATATTTGTTAGAACTTATAATTGTGATAGCATGCTTAGCTTATGGACATGTTGCTTATCGTTATTATAGAGTCGCAACCTAGAGAGCATGCTAGTTGACATCATAATGATATGTTGGACACATAGTCGTAGCAGTGTACTTGATGTTGTGTGCGGTTGTTGCTGTTGACCATCATCATGATAGTTTATACTCTAACTGCTACTGTCACTTGATCATGGAGCATGATGACTTGTCATGGATGCTATGCTCTTCCATCACCACCGTGGTGGTCTTATCAACCTGCTTTCATGGATCTGATGAATAGACTTTTCAAGCCTTTCTTGGATAAGTTCGTAGTCGTCTTCATAGATGATATTTTGGTGTATTCTAGTAGTCTGGCTGAGCATATGAAACACTTTAGGAGAATTCTAGAAACTCTTCAACAACGAAAGTTTTATGCCGAGTTTAAAAAGTGTGAATTTTGGTTGCAAAGTGTTTCCTTTCTCGGACATATTGTGTCTAAGGAAGGTATTTCGGTGGATCCATAAAAGGTAGAGGCAGTGAAAAATTGGCCAAGACCAAGCAATGTCACTTAGGTTTGGAGTTTAATGGGTTTAGCAGGATATTATAGAAGATTTGTGGAAGGTTTTTCTCACCTTGCTGCACGTTTGACTCAGTTAACACGAAAAGGAGTTAAATTTCAGTGATCGAATGAATGTGAACAAAGCTTTTTGGAGTTGAAGAAACGTTTAGTATCAGCACCTATCCTTACCTTGCCTGTTAGCGGTGAGGGATTCACTATTTATAGTGATGCCTCGAAGAAAGGGTTATGATGCGTCCTGATGCAGAACGACAAAGTGATTGCTTATGCTTCACGACAATTGAGGCCTTTCGAGGAGAACTACCCAACCCACGACCTAGAACTGGCAGCGGTGATTTTTGCACTGAAGATTTGGTGACATTATTTCTACGGCGAGCCTTGTGAGATTTTTATCTACCACAAAAGCTTAAAATATATCTTCACACAGAAGGAACTAAATATAAGATAGAGGAGATGACTAGAGTTACTAAAAGATTATGATGTGACCATCAAGTACCATCCGGGTAAAGCCCACGTCATAGCTGATGCTCTCAGTAAAAAACAATAAGGAATATAGCGACACTTGTGACATCTCAGCGGTATATTCTAGAGGACCTCAGACGAGTTGACGTAGAAATTTATATCCATGGGTTTGAAGCTCATTTCGCTAATTTACAGGTTCAATCTACACTGGTCGATAGTATTAAGTCATTCCAGGAGAGTGATCTACATCTTCAAAAGACTCGACAATTAGTGGAATCGGGAGCACAATCGGAATTTAGGATCCACGAAGATGGTTCTTTGAGATTTAGAAACCGGTTGTGCGTTTCGAAGAATCCTGATCTCAAAAATGAATTTTTGAAGGAAGCCGGCTATTCGGGATATTCAGTGCACCCTAGAGGAACCAAAATGTACAGGGATTTGAAGGACGTCTTCTGGTGGAATAACATGAAAAGGGAGATTGCAAAGTTCGTGGCTAAGTGTTTCACTTGCCAGCATGTGAAAGTCGACAAGCAAAGATCAACCGGCTTACTTCAACCTCTTCCTATTCCTGAGTGGAAATGTGAGAGAATAACTATGGATTTAGTTACCAACCTACCTGGAAGTGAGAAAGGCAATGACCCGTCTGGGTTATAGTCAACAGGTTGACTAAGTAAACACATTTTCTGGCTGAAAAGGCGGGTATGACTTTGGAGAAACTAGTGAAGCTCTATATTGCACAGATAGTACGTTTGCATGATGTTCCAGTTTCGATCTTGTCTGATCATGACTTGAGATTTGTGGTTCACTTTTGGAGAGGATTGCATAAAGCTTTGGGAACCACATTGGATTTCAGTATCGCTTGCCATCCACAGGCAGATAGTTAGTTCGAGAGAACGATTCAAATTTTAGAAGATATGTCACGGGTTTGTGTTATCGACATGAGAGGCTCTTGGGACCATCACCTACCATTGGTTGAATTTGCCTATAATAATAGCTTCCAAGCTATCATTAAAATGGCCCATGTTGAAGCCTTATATGGAAAGAAGTGTAGGTCCTCTCTGTGTTGAAATGATGTTGGTGAAAGGTTCGGAGATTGTCCAGCAAACTATTGAGAAGGTTCATTTGATTAAGGAGCATCTCAAAGCAGTTTAGAGTCGGCAGAAGTGCTATGCTAATAACCGAAGACAACCGCTCGAGTTTGATGTCGGAGATCATGTTTATCTGAGAGTGTCACCTTCGAGGGGTATTATGCGCTTTGGAGTCCGTAGGAAGCTTAGCCCTCGATATATGAGCCCTTCTGTGATATTTGAAAGAATTGGTAATATAGCGTACAGACTTGCCTTACTGCCTTCTTTAGCTGGAGTGCATAACATCTTTCATGTATCTATGTTGAGGAAATATGTCCACGATCCAAGCTATGTGGTGGAGCCTGAACCTTTGTGGCTTAGAGAGGATATGTCTTATGACGAGCGGCCAGTGCGTATTGTGAATCGAAAAGAGCAAGTTTTGAGAAGACAGACCATTCTGTATGTTAAAGTCTAGTGGAGCAACCATTCTGAATGAGAAGCTACTTGGGAGCTCGAGGAGCAGATGAGGGCAAAGTACCCTCATCTCTTCGAGAGCTAAGGAATGTTATGTTTAGAAGATTAAGCTTCTTTTTAGGAGGGGAGGATGTAACACCCCATACTTGTGTTTTCCTTGTTTCGACCCCTTTTCTATTGAATTTTGGACCTTTTCGTAAATATCGATTGTTGACAGACTCGGCAGCATATTGTGCCAAATTAAATCCCTAATTCCTAATTCCCTCTCTCTACCTATTCGTTTTACAGCAACCGAACCCACCTTTCTCCCTCGCATCTGTACGGCCTCCCTCTCTCCCGCAAGCGCGCCGTCGTCGTTCCGATCACCGTCGTCGTCGCCGTCATTCGCGACCGCCACCGCCGCCGTCACCGTCGCCACCGCAATCCTCATCTATCAATAATTTTGATTCATCATTGATGACATATCGTCGTCATCATCACCATCTTCGTGAAGGTTTCCTCCTTTTTTTCATTTTTGTCTCTATATCGAATCTTGAGATCATCCAATCTCTTTGTTCATCGTCATATTGTTATTTTTGAATAATTACTTCTTGATGATTGGAATGAAATCTAATAAAAATATGATTTGCTTTGATCTAATTTTTGTCGTCTGAACTGTTTAATTTTATATCTTGTATTCTCCATATGGTTTAGTTGCGTATATTCCGCATATTCTACACACTTATTGGAATGCTCGTTACATGTTCGATATAATACCTAAAAGAGGGCAAATTTCGTTTTTGTTTCTAATTTCTATCCTATCTTATCGTAGATTGTAGAATTATGTTTCTACATGTGAAAAACCCTCTTTTCGAGCCTTAGATCTTTCATTTATTATTTAAAATTTCATTCATGTTATCTTGCTTCTTTGAATAGTTAATCTTTGAAACTCTTCATCTTTTTTATTGTCAATTGAGTTTCGTCGAGTTTATTATTCTAAATCTCTTTCTTTCTCCATCTCGACCTTATTTGCATGCATTTGTAACCGATCTTGTCAATCTATGTGAGCCTATCCGAATTTAAATTTTTGTATAAACTTTTCTTCTAAATACATATGTCCTCTTTGCAATTTTATTTTGAGTAGCTTATAGAGAATCATATTTCTATATTTTAGGTTTTGGTGATTAATTTTCTGTGCAATTTTCGACCAGATAGCTTCTTAACTTATAAGTTGTTTCAAGATAAGCGATCGGACACCCATTAGTTCTTTATAAAATATAGAAAAATGTTCTGATTATATGTGTCACGCCCCGAGACCCGCCACTTTGGTCGTATTCGGGCACGCCGACAGACTACCGAACGGACAGAGTCTCCCATGTACATCCTAGGCATCACAATCCATACAATTCGCGAGATTCCAACCAGGAACAACATTCATACATAGATTACATAAGGAAGGTATCAAAAACATAAATGCGAGACTATTACCAGTATTCAGCTCACATGCATTTTACATATTACATTTTTCCACTTAGCTTCCAAATACAATCCATTAGCACAGTTTTGTTTCTTTCATTTCATTTCTAAATCCCTAAGCTACGCCGACTCGGGGTACTGCTATCTCTGGTCTCAGTGGTAGGGCACTATCTACTGAGCTACGCCCTTTCCTCGCGCCGCTGCGCCGCTCACGTGTGGACCTGAAAAACGTGGGGTGAGAACTATGATCCATAGTTCCCAGTGGGTTTGACCACCCAAGGGAAAAGCTCGACCCACTAGGTCCAAAGGAGGCAACAAAGTAAGTTAGTCCAACAGATATATAGTCATCACACAATTATAATGCAACTAACCGCTAACATACTTATGCCTCACAACATGCAATATGCAACCAATGCAAGTAGATCTACTGATTCTACTTCTATCTCACTATCCACAGCTCATTTAACCAGCTCTTAAGGTTTTCTTTACCTTAGCCAACTATGCCATCCGACACGGTCTCGAGTCAATCATCCGCGAAATACTGCGCATATCCAGGCTTGAGGCGAAGAACGTCTCACTTGCACCTTAGCCTTAAATCCACTTGACTATAGGTCATCCACCGGGCGAGGAGAACCACACATACTCGTGACCATAAGTCGCTTACAGGGCGAGGAGAACCACACATACCCGTTGAATCACTGTCGGACGAGGAGAACCACACATACCCGCAGTTATGATTCACTTGCCAGGCGAGGAGAACCACACATACCTGCAAGTATCATCCGCTGCCGAGCGAGGGGAACCATACATGCTCGCAGCTACATATCCTAGGGATTCCGGAATCCACTTTTCAAGTCTCAAGGGTTCGTCACATACCCTATGTTGTCAACCTTTCTAGGTTCAAGTCATACATACCCTAGTGGTCATTCTACCACTATAACTCATAACCTAGGTCTAACCACACTAGGTTCTATGCCATTTCTACCTAGGTTCATCCGACTCTAGGTTCACTGTTCAACCTATGTTCATTGACACTAGGTATCATGTCCAACCTATGTTTAATAACACTAGGTTCAATGTCCAACATGCCACTCATTATTCTAGTTGTCCATACCTAGGATTCATAGTTTTCATATCATCTAGCCCCTGATGCCACACTTGTCGAGTTCTCTAATCTTCCTAGAGTTTATCGACCTAAGTTTAACATTCACATCTAGGCCTACATTTATACATATCCTATATGTCCACATGCCTATGTTTTATCCAATGGTCGTCAATACATAGCATCTATCTCATGCATTCATAATTGCAATTAAACTACCATTACATGCATCAATAATTAACCATACTTCACTCTTTGGCATGGAAGTGACCTAATCACTTCGGTGAAGTAAAACCCATCTCGCAATTCTCTCCGATTGCTTGTATACACTTGCAATCGGGCTCCCGCGGCACACGTTGCTCGGTTCGGCTCGAACTTGCAATCGACCACTGAATTCCAACCTAGAGTTGTCAGGGGCTCTCCTCTAACCTTCAATTAGAGAATTAGGAGATCAATTAGGTTCAAAACCCTAAAACCTCAAAGCCCCCAATTCCAAACTCTAGTTTCTCATATCCTCCAAATACCCCAAAAATTCATGGAGCAATATGCATAGCTAGCTTAGAATAGTGTAGGGATCTCTAAAATATCATGCATAAAGGATTTAACCATAATCCCAAATGTTTAACCAAATGTGAACCTCGAGTCGGAAGCACGCCGGACCACTAAGTGCTCAAAGGCCCAATCCACCGCTCCCAACACGTTCCCGAGCTCGCTCTCCACCAAAACCCCAAGTTCGGGAGAGAGATTTAGAGAGGGAAAGAGAGGAAACTAGAGAGAGAAAGGAGAGCTCCTCTCTCTCTCAAGTGTGTGTGTGGGTGTGGGTTCTCCAACAGGAAGGAGAAGGAGGAGGGTCTCCTTTATAAGCCCATCCCTCACAATTACCAAAATGCCCTCATTCTGGGCTACCCGCGTGTGCGGGGTCCGGACCCTGGCTCTAGGGTCCGGACCCCGAGAGCAATTCCAATTCAAAACGAGCTGGAAATTCCTAGCTTGCTCTTCAAGGTCTCAACCACTTATGCAATGCACTCCGAAGCACTCGAAATGATTAACGAACCTCACCAAAACTATTTTAATAGCCTTTTCAAGCTAATATCCACCGAAACTTCATAACTATAGAAGTTCGGTATATTACAATATGAAAATTTCTGTTTTGTAGATTTCAAAATTAAAGGTTAAGCGTATTATCACATATTTATGAAAAATGAGTTTCAATTTTGATTGACAGGTTCTTTTAGCAAAAAGAATTTTTGAAACTTGATAATCTGTTCTGTAAATTAGTGACTAGATAATTTTTGAATTATGATGTCTCTTTTATTCTGCTATGCTAACGTTGGCCATGTCGATACATATTCTATTATAGAAGCGTTTCGTTTCTATATTGTGCCTTTGGGTGCCTGCGCCTATCCGCGCCTCTGTTTTGTATGTGTGATTTCGGGCGCTTTTATTCTGTGTATGCACCTTCAGGTGGCTCTGTTTTGTTTTGCGCCTTCGGGTGCCTCTGGATCTCGCCAACGGATCACACTATATAGTTAGTTATCAGAGACTTAAATTTTTATTTCGCTGATTTGCTAAAAGAGGAAATACTTTGTAAATTTATACTTCTTATTTGATCTGAACTTTAAATTCTGATAGTCTTTATTTTCTGAAATTTTTGCAAATTTAAAATCAGTCGCTTAAATAATTTTTTGTATGAAATTTACAGTAGTGCATGTATTATATATTTATTTGTATACTTAATCCGACTAATATGGTGTATGATTGCTTACCTAGGTACCGAGTATGATCCGTCGGGTAGCGCCGGGACTGAGTGAACGTTAGATGTAGTTAGTATTTGATTTTAGTCCTTTTTGATTTTGTCTAATATATTTAGATGTGTACCTGTGCACTTTGTAAATGATCATTTGTTTATCTGCTTCTGCTTCGTTATTTCGACGTAGCTACATTTTGTTATTTATAGTATTCAGTGGACCGAATCTTCTCTTATTTTGCAGTAAACTTTAGTTTTATATATGTTAAAATTCATTTTGATTTTAGTGGAAACTCAATTGTTAGTCTTATCTTTTGACTCTTTGGATTTAATGAAAACTTTTGTGATCATCATTTTGCATGTTTTCTGTCTGGTTCTGTTGCCTTGTATAATTACTAATTTAGTAAGTATGCGGCGTCTATTATACCTCGGATTTGGGGCGTGACAGTGTACTGTTTCGAAAATTTAACTATCAGAATGACTACAGTTTCGGCAACTGGTTGATACTCCTGTAGAGTGTCCAGATGAGTCAGAATCGTTTTAATGCGAAATTCACGTCACAAACAAATTCGAAACGTGAAAAAAAAAAAATCAGCCGGAACATATTAAGTTGCTGAGTGCCAAGGGCGCAACTTAACCTTTCACCAACTTAACTAATTGAGGACTTTGGCTAGTAGTGAATCAGTTGATTATATCTTTAAACTTCATTCCTTTCCTCCTTTCTATTCTCATTCTTCTTTTTTCCTTCTATCCCTTCGTCTCTTCCTGCTTCTTTTCTCTGCTTACTCCAGCCAGCAGTGGCCTTAGCTGCTGCCAACACTAGCAAGACAGCAGCAGCAGCAAAGATAGCTGTAGCAGCAGCAGCAAGGCACCTAGCTTTGGGAGTTGCAATAGTCAGTCCAGCACCAGCAGCAGCCCAGCCAACACAAACATCAACCACTACAACAGAAGCCAGTGCTGCCAGCAGCAAGTAGCTATTGCTGCCCTGCAGCAATCAGCAAGCATTGTGCGGTGGCTGGCGGCAGCAAGCATTATGCGGTGGCAGCAGTAGCAGCACAATGCACATCAACGGCAGCAGCAACAAGCCAGCTGCAACAGTAGTGCATCAGCAACAACAGCAGCTGCGCAACTGCAGCAGGCTGCAGCTGTTAGTTATATGCCCAAAAGCCAATATGGTGACACTAGCTTAAGGGTATTTATGTATTAATTGTTTATAATTCATAAAATGAGGGCAGATATTCTATTCATGTCTATTATATAACAGTTCAATATTTGACATGAATCGTCCATAGAGTCTTTGTTTTAAAAGACATATTTCTAAGAGTTAGAAATTTGAGATATGTATTTTTCTGTATGAGACTCTTTAAATGCTCCTAGCCAGAGGAATATTATAGGGACGGTGATATTCCGGATAGGCGGTGTATGCTATGTTTCTAATTGAGCTGACGAATCTCAAGTCACTAGTGTAGGGACACTAGAACAAGCATACAGGTGCTTATTAGAGAACAAGTACACTGAGCGTGACTATTTAATTGAACAGTCACATGGTTCCATGCTCGCCAGTTACAGGTTCATTGCTACAGTTGTGTGAAGTTCTCCTCGGACCTAAGGCATCATAGTTGCTTCACGTACAGGTTGCTACCGTTTGATAGTACTAATACTTAGACTCTAGACACGGGTGTATGTTCGGTACTGATTGGCTGTAGTGATTTATACGAGGAGGCATGTGAATGCGCAATAAGGAAGCCAACACTTTCAATGATGAGGGAGAATGTCCTATGCAGTCTATCGGACTTGACTCGGAAAACTCCTGGCCAGGGTACATTGTATGTGGAAAGAGTTTCTAACTGTATTACCATATTGAGTTGATTTCAGATATTCTAGTCATATGGTCGAATGATAAGGTTTGGCTAGTAACCATGACTTTAGTTCGATTGGGACGTTGTATGTTGAAAGGAATTAATCACATAGTAACTGTAAGCGGAAAGGTTCATTTTTCATCACCATTCTGGATTGCCGTGATATACTGCTAGGTGTCACTCGCGGACGGTGAGAGAATATGATGATTCGAATTGAATTGTTCTTATTTATCAATTAGAAGAGTTCTAATTAAATATCAGAGAGTTTGATATTGAGCTCGACTGCCGAATGGTAATGAACCTATGCAGTCACACACATTAGGAATTGTGTGCACCTGAATCGTTTGGATGAAAGTCGTTCACTAAAGAGTTTAGTGTAAGCGATAAAAATAAAAGAAAGCTGCTTAATTAAATTAGATTTAATTATTCGATTCGGTTATAACTGATAATCCTAATTAGATTAGGATCTCAGAATCAGTTAGAGAATTATGCGCACGATTTAAATTTATCTCTAATTAGATTAGTAGATAATATTTAATCATAAAAGATATTTAAATGAGATTTAAATATTAGTGAGTAATCTTATTGGATAAGATCAAAATTAGATAAGATCTAATTAAATATTGGAGAGATTAATATTTATCTCTAATTGGATTAGAGAATACTTAAATATTCATAATAAATACTTAAATATTCATAATATCTTATAAGATAAGATTTTTACTAGATTTGATTTAGTTGGATAAGCATGAATATTTAATTGTTAAATTTTATTTGAGAGAGAGAAAAATCTTATTAGATAAGATTTTATGAAATAAGATTTTATATATACATATATAGATTTATATGTATGTATGAATATACAATGAATTAAAAAAAAAAAAAAGTTGAAATGTACGGCACATAGTGCCATATGGATTGAATGCATGGTAATTAAGATGCCATGCATCTTAATTAATTTGATGCATGTTAGCCTTTTGATCTATATATATATAGAGATCAATCTCTCGGATTTCTCTCCGCGCGCACACGTGTTTCTCTCCGATCAACTTCTCTACTCTTCATCGACTGGTGGATCATGAAAGGATTGCTAGCACTGTCCAGATGGTCCGTGACTCATCCTATTCGTGAGACGAAGATCGATCGGGTCGCCGATTCCGTGTGGATACGCATAGAGGCCGAGCATGTGCGCGGCTCATCGGAATCTCTATTCGTCATATTCAGTTTCAACCGTACAGTAGATCAAGAGACCTTAACTGGTCCACGGTAAGATCTCTGAACATAAAGAGTTTTGTTTAGATTAAATTTTTACACAAGTAACATGAGAACGATCCGCCGGCAACGGTTTGATTTATTGGTTTTCGGTTTTCATATGTGATATGTATTTGGCTTTCGAAAAAAAAAAAAATTTTAAAGTGCAAAATTATTTTCCGCTGCGTTTTTTCTGATGTGCCGGTTAATTTCTATCAGTGGTATCAGAGCCGATTCTCATGTTCTATGTAAAATATTAAATATCATAGAACATGAGTACGGTTCGATCAAATTTTTTGGATCAATACGGTTCGATCAAATTTTTTGGATTCTTTGTACGATTAGATCGTTCTCATTTTGTCATTTTGCATGTGTTACGATTTGTTGTTTTATTTCAACAATATTACCAAGCAAAAGTGCGAGATAACATATTTTATAGCTCCGAAAAATTTAATCGAGATCCGAGACGGATCGGTTGCAGTTTTGTATAATTACTTATATAGGAGATGATCATGAACTTGACCAAATCTCTGTGATGTGATTATGGATGTATTTGGATGTTTTTGTGATGACGTGATGTATTTTTTTGTGGGTGTAATTTATGCAATTATTTGTTATTTAGTTTCCGGTATTTGTAAATTGTAGTGTTTCAGAGCTTTGGATAGGATTGGCTTCAGTGTTAGTGACTAGTCGACACATCTGGAGAGTGTCGGACTGAGTCGGAGTCGTTTCTGCGCGAAATGGATGCAGAAATGGACTCGGCGCACTCAAATAAGCAAAACTGGAGTTTTGCCAGATTCGGGAGCCCAGAACAGGTTTTGGGTCGCCCAGAAGTTGAGTGCAGATTTGATCAGAACTGAAAGCCAATTCGGGTCCATGTTTCGGGCGCCCGAAAGTGGGTCTGAAAATTTCACATCGTTGAATATCGTTTGTGTTGGCACGTGGCTGGTGGTAGGTGAGGTCCGCCGGAGCCGTTTACGGGCGCAGCACACTGCGGGCGGAGGAATCGAAGGGGAGCATTTGTGCAGGCTGGAAGTTCTGAGCGCCCAGAACTTAGTTTAGGGCGCCCAGATCTCGAATTTTCTGCAGGGACAGCAGATTTCAACAATTGTTCCTGAGGGTTATCTGACCACTCCAGCACCCTATAAATACCTGGTGTACGTCCCCTTTGAGCTCTTTTCACCTGCCTTTCACAGAGAACCCTGAATTTGCTCTTCAATCCCTCAAATCTTCTTAATTTGCATCAGGATCCACAACTCCAAGATTTGCAAGGTGCTGATTCTGCAGTTTTCCCAGCGACGACCTTTAGTTTTTTGGCTCGTGCGCGACGTAGGGAAGTTGGATTGCGACGAAACTTGGTTTGTTGGATTCTAGACTTCCAGAGGAATCCAGAAAGCCCTGAATTGCAAATTTTGGTTACGATTAGCTCAGTCAATTTCGTAGGTTTCTGGACTACTGTGGTTTTGGACCTGATTTTTGGATTTCTTGAACTTTCTTGATGCGATCTTTGGAAACAGTGGGATTTTGGACCTGAGACTCATACTCCATCACTACTCCCTGCTTTTGGAACTCCACCTCAACTGATTTGGAGTCGGAAGGTAATGTTAGCATTACAAGTGGATAATTTAGCTTAAGTGCTGAAATTATAGTTGTATTGATGGATTTTGGATCTTGTTAAGGTCTAGAGTTTGGAGAACTCTTGTTGCTGACTTGGAGGAGCTTCGGTTGATCCAGCAGAGGAAGTCCTTGTGGTTCGAGACCTCCTTGCTGTCAGGAAGTGCTTTAGAGGTGGGTTACATCGATTTATTCCTAAGCACAGTATTAGTCGACATGTATGATTTCCAGTTTTTGTAAATCATGCTGTAGCTCAATTTCGTTGATTGTATCATGGATGAAATCAACATTGAGGACATGATTAGTAAACCATAAATATACATGTTGGACTTGGATTTGACTTAGGAGAAAATCGTGAGTATAACCTGTCATATGCTTAAACTACCTGATTTAGATCTAGGAGCCATTGTAATTTTGTATCGTCGCAGTATCGATATGACGGATACCCCAGGTAGTTTAGAGTTCAGTTACGCTCGTGCTGGTATGCCGAGTGTATTTTTACAGTAGCGTTCAGGCTGTTCCGGACTGTTGGGTGCTGTCGGGGTTGACGGTCACCCATATCGCCTTTTTGGCGTCGGATTGTGCCGAGGGCACGTGACCTGTTGGTTGTTAGACCAGTTAGAGTCGATTACTTGGACTTTGGCTTGAGAGAGCCTGATTGAGCTCGACAGAGATACGCTGCATACTCGGTTGGGTAGCTCCCACGAGTGCCACTTCGGAGACGGGCGCTATGCTTTCGCGTTGGTGTCGTGCATGCCGGTTAGACTTGCTCTCCACGGACTGGTTAGTGTGGAGGTAGCTGGATAGTCTCAACTGGGCGGGGCGGGTGTGTTCGCAGTCCTTGGGACGGGTATGTTTACAGTCCCTAAAGAGATTGGGTCAGATGTGACATTACTACAGTAGGTCAGCTTAGAGCATGATAGTATAATAATTGGTAGCTGTAGATTTTATTCCAGCATTTATTCTACCTTTTCTCCCTTCTGTAGACTTACTGGGTGGACCGATGTTGTTGAGGGCGGCACCCACTGAGGACTACTTGTTTTTACAGTAGTTCTCACGCCCTGTTGTTACCCTGTTTTTGCAGAGCCATCGTCTTCGGCTGCTGCTGTTGCGGATCAGGATCGAGGCAAGGGCGTCGCGAGTTAGAGCCCTACCCGACGAGCCGAGCTAGAGGTGCCCCTACTGTAGGTAGTTATTTTGTTGGAGTTCATGTACATACTGTTATTTAACTCGCCAGTGCGAGTAGTTTTGTATTTTTGGATTTGATGTATGTATATAGAACTCAGTTCGTTTTTAGTTACTGGTTCTTCTAGCAGCTCTATACTACTATTTGTAGTATTGTATGTTTTACAGGTATAGCTATCGCTACGTATACAGGGGAAATTTCTTTGTATACGGCGAATTTGTCGGCGTGCCCGGGGAACGAGTAATCCGGGGCGTGACATAAATAGGGTCTGCGTGCCTTTGTTCTTCTTTTTAAATTAATTTGTAATTTATTGGGATCTGCGTATCCCTACTTGTCTAATATGTAATAATTAGGTAGGCAAAATTAGAGTTCTATAGGGAAGTGTGCTCAGCAAGAGTTGACGGACTGAGGTCGTAATTTTTTACGGCACCGTGGCATACATAGGACTCAGGAGAAGAAGATGATTGAATGGTCGCAGACGGGATCTATTTGACCACATAAGATGTTGGTAAATCGGATAGTTGAAGAATAGCTTTTCTTAAAAGTTGAGAGTGTGTATGTGAATGTAACAATTACCCCATAGACTGATTTGACTCATCGGCTCAAGTCAAATCATAAAACTTCATGATCATCCCTTTTAGTATACAATTATTTATTTATTTTGTGTGTATGTGATACATGTCATTTTATATCATGAGATGTGATATATGAATATTTCTATGATGATGAGACCAAATTAATAAAGTTTTAATCTCCCTATAATATATTAAGCAGGAACGAAGGGGTATATGATACTCTATCGTGGCCTTCCGCCAATCACAGGGTGAGAATATTGTTCCGACATTGAGTAGTCACGCATGGTCCCATGGGGCTACTTGTGTTTGGGCAATGTGAACATCTTGTCATATGATGCTACAATATGAGATTACCAACGGATCCAAGAAACTGTCCGGTGAGGGTTTTTTGGTAGTTCCATACTTATAGGAAAGGTGGGTTCGACTTAACTAGGGCGTTTGCACCAAGAAACTGTCCGGTGAGGTGTAAAACCCTAGAGGCCGTAGGTTGATCGGATCATACATGAGATGTGCTGAGGTAAGGTGTTACCCGCTTACTAAATTACGGATTTCCAAGAAACCGTCCGGTGAGGTAAGTCATAATTTATAAGACCCTGATCCCCGCTAGAAATATCAAGGGTTGATGATTTCCGTTTTTCCATCTAGGGAGTGTGAAAATTCGATAAATTTAGTGGGAGGTACCTATTGGATTTAAAGGCCCTAATCTAATAGGATAAAAATGATTAATACTTAACTAAATAATCATTTCTATTTTTGCTACACGCTTGACCTTATTTGAAACAATTTTGAATCTCTTGACAACTAACTGATTGGGTAGGATATAGAGAATTGTTCTCAATTTTGAAGTAAGTAGTCGACATCCTTAACTTTATCCTAATCTCTCATTTGGAGATTCATAACCAAGAAAATATAATTTCAATATAAGTACGACATCATTACACATTAGAGCAATTGGTTGCTTAGATAAACAAAACTATTAATATTCAAAGTGTGTTGTGGAAAACATACAGAATATTTATAGTTTATTATATTTTATACAAAAGTTGTATAATAAATGATGTCTTCTTTGCAAATATAAGATATTAAAGATATTAATACAAAAGTTGTATGATAAGTATTGTTGAATACGTGATATTAGACGTCTGCATACAAGAGTTGTATGGTATGTGGAGTCATATACTCGATATGAGATATCAAGTTTTTATAGATAAGTACTCAAACTTGCAGGATGGACCTATGTGATCGTCACAGGTAGGGTTGTTATGAGATAATATGAATCCTAATAAGAGATGTCGAGCTAACTTCTAATTCCAGATAATCCAATTGAATATGATAAGTTTAGTGTCTTACTGGTTAAGTTGAAAAGTATTTTTCTATTAAATAGATAGGCATCGAGTGTGATATCCTTTGAACTGAAAATGTAGCAAGAGTTGCCATATTAGTTCAAAGAAAAGATACAAATTTACCATCTGGTTAAAAACTTAAATGCTGTCTTTAAGGGTTGATATACCTTTTACTTTGAGAAAGTACAATTCTATCTATTATTTATTATATAATTTATTTGAAAAGTGTCAGTACCTTGAAGGATGGCTTTACTTTTTAAAGAATGGTAAATTGCACAGTTTATATGTGATAAGGAAGTTATTAAATTTAATGTAAACTACAGGTTAGAGAATTAAGAGTTCATATGGCACTTGTGATTAGGTTGCATCGATACGGATGGGATAAATAGATTGACTAATAATGGTTTTGAGTTGTTTATTCAAAACCATACCCAATCTATGAGTCCAGTTCTAAACTGATATAACTAAATCATCCTTTGTGAGACAAAGTATAGTAGCCATTAAATACTCATTAATGCATGGTGATGCATATCGATCATACGATGATCATGAATGGTTCTTTGATATTTCATTGCTTTTACTAATGAAGGTCATAGTAAAAGTCATATGGATCTTATAGATCGCGAAATTGAATACTTTGAAGAAGTTCAAAGAGAATTCAAAAATAAAGTTAAGCACAAGAAAGGATATTAATACTTATCGATTAGATTGAGTAGGTTATTGCCTTAGTATTGAGCATTACATCACCTCTAGTATATCGACATTCCTTACAGTCTCCTTTTAATACTTTTTGGTATTTCAAAGGAGAAGTTGTATCTTGTAAAACATGATACAAGTTAAAGTTAACTGTGTAATTGTATTATTATTCACTCTACAGATATGCCAATCTTGTCAATGTATTCCCACTAAGAGTAGTCACTTTCGAAATTTTCACCTGTAATATCGCATAAGATGTGAAAAGATAGAAGGCAATTATTATGACTTGTAGATATCCATCATTTATTTTCGGAACATAAAATAGATTGGATGGATACTGCATCTAGCGTATATAGACTCAATCAATTTCAAAGAGTTGAGATATTATATTTTCTTCCCAAGAAAAGATTTTTGTTGACATACTTATTTTTCAATAAAAGGTTCATTATGAAAGAAGCAGTGGGAGGAATCTATATGGCTCAACAAAGTGTCTATTGAGCTGTGAGTCTATAAGTCTAGATTAATTATTTGTACACATA
>NW_017893475.1:0-12500 GCF_001540865.1 Ananas comosus
AGGCATCCACCCTTTCTTGGAATGTATAGGCCGCCCACATCTTCATTTTTGAGAATATTGCAAAGCTATGCACCCCATTTCTTCAGCTAGTTATGGCGCTGCGCGGTCAGAACTACGCAAGTCTTTCCGCTGGGAGTCACGAGCGATCCATCCGGGTCAACCACTTACCTACTTACTTATCTTATCGAATGAAACTCCCGGAAAAGGGAACGACGGAGCTGCAGGGAAGCTGACTTTCTGGGCAAGGCCGCATAGAGTCATCGCTTTCCGTCCGCGGTTAGTAGCGAGCGAAGCATATACGTGATGTGGGAATTTGAGATATGAGCCGCATCTCTCTCATTCAACTCCACTTGGAATAGCGCAGCCCTCTATTAGATACGTTCCTTCTAAAAAGGAAGGAGACCAAAGCTCCCGGGGATATACTATGATCAAGGTCCTCAGCCCCTTCCTCTGGACGAGGACCCCTTTCCCTCCAGGCTTCTATAGGCAGTCCTTGATCATGGGTCCGTTTCCCCGCAACGAAGCCTTTTCTTTCATTTTCAGATAACCTACTAAAGCACCATAGCACTTACAGAGCCGATCACATCTTGAAGATGGCGTGTAATTTGCTCGCGGCTTTCGAGGTAGAGAAGCTGCTCTCTCGCCCGCGAGGACATTAGTTGTAGTAAGTATCGATCTAGCTCATTTAAAGGCCATACAATTACTTGACCTCCGGTACACTTCTTCTTAGACCTCAAACTACTGTATTTTCATTCATGACTAGAAGCGCAACCCTATGTACTGATGTACAGGAGGACGCCTTTCTCGGGAGACATGGCTCCTACTATACCCAGGAACCGGAAGGCAGTACTTCACATATAATAAGAAGTACCTGAAAGTCAAAGAGGTAGGAAAGGGCCGAGGGCGAAGGCAACAAGGAATAGAAACTACCGTAAGCCATAGGCAGTGTAGTAGGAATCTTCCCTTAGCTGCTCAAGGAAAGGCATTACAGAATGGTCTTCGCCTTACTCGTTCGGCTGCCTCACTCGCAGCTCAGTAGGATATGAGGCCGAGTCTCCAAGCAAACGCAAATCTTTCGTATTTAAGTAAGTAGGATTTTTCTACATACTGGACTTCACTTTCCTTACCGCTGTCCTCGTTCAGTCTACAGAAGGAAGGAGAAGTTCAAGTCAAGAAGCGATGATCAAGACGACCAAAGGCTTTTGTACATTTTTTTACCTTACCGATCTTCAAGAAGTTGATTGGGTTCGACTCCCATAGCTCTGCTGTAACAACAACAGAGGGAATGACGAAAGACTTACAAACCCGAAATCGAAGAGGAAGAACTTTGCTTTATACAAAGAAATTCAAAGTAAAATCGTGACCTACCTGCGACCTATTGCTTTAGTGAAATGCATGGCAACCAAAGAATTGTTGAAAGGATGCTTTTTTTTTTTAATAAAAACAATGCATTAATCAAAAATAGGCGCCTATCAAAAAGTTACAGCACG
Organism: Ananas comosus; assembly: GCF_001540865.1. Lineage (NCBI taxonomy): Eukaryota > Viridiplantae > Streptophyta > Magnoliopsida > Poales > Bromeliaceae > Ananas > Ananas comosus. Next base: position 1,491 of record NW_017893475.1, read on the forward strand.
TTTGTGAAAAACGGCAGTGGAATCTAAGTACAAAATTGGGCTGAGTTCAGGCAACCCTGAACCATCCCCAACAAAAAGAATCCGGTCCATCCGGGCTTTGTTAGCGTTTAATGGGCTGCTAACTGGTTGGCTTCTCTATAACAATGACAAAAAGAGGCACAGAAGTTTTCCAAAAAAGCATAGATGTCCAGAAATAGATGCCGTAATCTCCAAGGGGGATCCTCCTTTCTTCTTATGATGTGCAGCAAGACCTCTGAATCGCACTCTATAATCAAGTTGTTTAAATCTTTCTTTTTTGCTTCTTCTAAAGCCCATCTAAGCGCAACAGCTTCCGCCTGAAGAGCACTCTCCGCCCGAATATGCTTCCCACCTACAAGAACAGGATTACCCAAATCAGATCTCACTATGAAACCGGCTCCCCCTTCACCACTCTCCCCTTGGAAGGAACCGTCAGTGTTCAACTTGAACCACCCAGGAGGCGGGTGTTCCCACCGCACCCAAATAGGTTCAGTCCTATGGGAGGTATGTAGGGGTTGTTTTAGATAGTCAATGGTAAGTGCAACAGTCTTCCTCCATAAGATATGGGTAGGGACATGGAGGTTATTGAAATGTACGGAGTTGCGCATTTTCCACAACTGCCACAGCCCATTAGCAACAAAGGATAGAAAGGCATCCTGCTTCATCGGTTGCATATGGCTGCCATCCAGGATCCAACCACCTTTCACCCAGTTATTACTAAAGGACAAACGGAATCCAGTTGTGGACATAAGGCTAGACCAGAATTGTTTAGCAGCACTACAATCCAGGAAGACATGATCACAGTCTGATGGAGCAGACTTGCAAGTGCTGCAGAGTGTATTCAAGGATTCTCAGAGCTGAGGGAAAATATACCATAACCGGTCCTTAGTTGGCAGCTTCCCCCACACAAGCTTCCAGAGAAAAGTCTTAATTCTGGGGGCAACCTTCAATTTCCAAATTTTGGTCCAACCAGGCCAACAGGTCTTAGTGTTTTGGGGGTCCCTGTGGATGAACTCATAGATCGATTTCACCGAAGGCTGACCATTGGGTTGATGCATCCAGATCCAATCATCATGAGTTTTGGCAACAGGAATAGGAAGAGAGAAAATCGCCATTGCCAGAGACTCACCGAAGAGTTCCAGCAGGCGATTACACCTCCAACTGCCTTTGGATAACAGCCAGCTGACCTTCCTATTGCCAAATTGCAAATCCATATTGATGAGGGTGGGCTTGATAGCAATAGGAATCTCAAACACCCACGGGTCGTCAAGGATAGAGGTAGATTTGCCATCTCCAAGTTGTTTGATCAAGCCATCTTTCATNCTATTGCCAAATTGCAAATCCATATTGATGAGGGTGGGCTTGATAGCAATAGGAATCTCAAACACCCACGGGTCGTCAAGGATAGAGGTAGATTTGCCATCTCCAAGTTGTTTGATCAAGCCATCTTTCATGGATTCCATAGAATTGTGGATAGCTTTGTAAAGAGGTGACTTCTTTTTCTTTTTCCCAGATCTCCAGGGATGAAAGGTAGCATATTGATTTTTAAAAATCTCGATCCTAATCAGATTCCAAGCCTTAGGCGCAAGGAGGGCTGGCTGCAAAGTTCTAAGATCTCTAATGCCTAACCCGCCAGCATTGGTAGCATTAGTGACCTTGCCCCAGCTTATGAGGTGAAGGCCTTTGGTACAATCACTTTTCTCCCACAGAAAGCTCCTCATGATTTTAGTGAGTTGGTCAACCATTCCCAAGGGAATAGTGCAGTTAGACAGCCAGTAGGTAGGGATGGCACTAAGGGTCGATTTAATAAGGACTAGCCTACCAGCTTGAGACAATAAATCCCTTTTCCAGTGAGCCAACTTCTTGTTAGTTTTAACTAAGAGGTCATTGCAATCAGAAGCCCTGAGCTTTCTAGGGCTAATCTTAACACCAAGATAAGTGAAGGGGAAGCTGCCAACCTGGAAATTGAGAATATCAATCACAGCATCGATGGTACTGTGATTCACCCAGCTCGGGAAATAGATAGCAGATTGTGATCTATTAACCTTTTGGTTGGTGATAGAGCTATAAATAAGTGTTTAACACATTAAGAATAGCTCTACAGTTTTTCTCATTGGCAGAAGTGCAGTGCAGATCAGAAGGTCGTCCGCAAACATAAGATGAGAGACCTTACGAGTGCGATTAATTCAAAACCCATCAATGTCACCTCTATTCATGCAATCGTTAAGCAGATGGGTAAGCAATTGGGAGCATAAAATAAAGAGATAAGGTGAAAGAGGGTCTCCCTGTCTAATACCACAGTTAGTCTTCAACCATTTTGTCGGAGTACCATTGATAAGCAAGGAAAAGGAAACAGAGGTAATGCAAGCCTTAATCCACAAGCACCATTTGGCAGGGAAATTCATAGCATCCAAAATCGAAAGAATAGCATTCCAATCAAGCCGGTCATAAGCCTTTTCCATATCGATTTTTAAAATCATCAAAGGATCGTCACGGTTCCTGCTAAATTCCATGGAATGCACGATTGAATGCACAGCCATAATGTTGTCAGAGATGTTCCTACCAGCCACAAAAGCAGCCTGCTCAGCTCCTAACATGTTAGGCAACAGGGTTTTCATTCTGTTCACTAGGACTTTAGACAGCAGCTTGTAGATCACATTACACAAGGAAATGGACCTTCATTCTTCCACCTTGGAAGGGTTGGGCCGTTTAGGGACCAGGGTAACAAAGGTTTGACCCCACAGAGAAGGGTCAGTAGCATGAAACTTTTCAAAGGCCAGACCAATGCCACTACCCAACTGATCCCAGAAGCATCTAAAAAACTCTACCTGAAAACCATCAGGCCCAGGGGCCTTTCCAAGGGGCATCGACCACAAGGCTGCTCTAATCTCCTCAATGGAGAAGGGTTTAAGGAGCTCATCCTCGCAGGCATTAGGGATAGAAGGGAAGTTGGTTAAGTTGAGACTACATAAATTAGTGGAGTTAGGAGTAGCCCAAATGTTCCTAAAATGATTAAAAAAAAACATTACCTATCTCCTTAGGATCCTCCACTCTAGAACCCTCACAGTCAAGAATAGCAGCAATCCCTATTATTGCGTCTCCGCTCCGAATAAGGGTAGAAGTATGAAAAAATTTTGTATTAAGGTCACCTTTTTGCACCCGGATTTGGATCTCCATTTAGTATCCAATTGACGCAATAAGGCAAGATGGTGGTTATAAAGGGTCTGCAGGTTGCGTTTGTCATTCTTGCTAAGTCCACCAGCGGATTGTTTAAGTTCTAACTCCAGGATTTTTTATTTCACCGAATCAATGAGATTTTCCAGTTTGCCAAGGTCCTTTTTGTTCCAGTAGGTGACCCTATCTCTGATAATACTGAATTTAGCAAGAAGATCAGAGAAGGCATCATCATACAAAACATTAGAGCACTATTAACTTATATTAAACCCCATAATTTTGTCCACGTGGCATCGTTTCCTTCAATTAGAAAACTGTGGGACCCACCTGTCATTATTTCTAACTCATTGTCGGTTGATCTTTCCACTTTATATTAAACCGGTTTAATATTTTCCTAAATTAAAGGAACGTGGGCCCCACCTGTCATTGTTTCTTCTCTTTTTCCTCTGATGAATCCATTGATCTTCCGATTTTACATTGAACCGTGGGTCCCCTTTAATGTTGATTGGGGCCCACTTTCTTCTAGAACCTTCACCGGTTGATCTTCCCACTTTACATTGAACCGGTTTAATATTTTTCTAAATTAAAGGAACGTGGGCTCCACCTGTTATTGTTTCTTCTCTTTTTTCTATGATGAATCCATTGATCTTTCCGATTTTACATTGAACCGTGGGTTTCCTTTAATGTTGATTAGGGCCCGCTTTCTTCCACCTATTAGTGTTTACATACTCATTTATTTTCAGTTCACTCATAGGAAGATAAACCGGTCACTAATTTCTTTCCATTGAATAGGTCTATCTTCTCATTGATCAAACAGGTTCACGCATCCCTAGACCTCGGTTCGCCGCCCTAGAGTTGTTACTACGACTGGGTTCGATCCTCCTTCCGTCCCTGTCGTTTCGAATTGCGGCGCATCATTCCCGTTTTTCTCTCTTGCCAAAAAAAGGGTTCTGATTTATTGTCTTCTCTGCTCCTCCGATCTTCCGCCGCATCGGATTTCTATATTCGTTGAATCCAAAGAATTGTTTTACAGTCTTTCCATTATCTTTTGTTGGCTATATAATAGATCATTCATCAATTTTTTCTATGCAGCAAATGTACTCTATTCCAAATGTTTCACTTGGATCATGGTTGACTGGATTAGATGCCGAGCATATTGAAGATTAAAGATTATGCTGCCGCACACACTTGGATAGAATTCTTTATTTCCTCTTCTTTGTTTTATTTATCAACTTCCGATAATATTATACTAGATATTCTAGAAAATATCAATAGTTTTATTTATCCATTTATGCTAATCATCATTGAACTCACAATTCTCCGAACATTCCTAAAATCTGATTATTTACTTATCTATTCATTTTTTCGAAGCCGTGTCAGAATCAGTTCAATGGAAGGAAGGGAATAGAAACAAGTGAAAAATGACTTTGTATAACCGGCTACTGGTATGTTTTTTTTTTCATACTTATTTTGGTATTTTTTTTTAAATTAGTTCACTTATACCTATTGCTTGACCGTTTTTTTAATCCCTAAATCTTAAAGTTACTATAATATAATAATATCTATCCGCCGAATCGCGCGGGTTACTGCACTAGTTTTACTAAATCATGGATAGCATGATCTTTAAATAAATACAAATAAAACTTCTTAGTTGGAATCATACCAAAGTTTCCGACGCAGTGTTTGGATTGGGGATAAGGGGAGGGATAACCTCTTATCCCCCCCTTTATACCCAGAAGCAAATTTTTTTTCGAGAATAGTAGTTCTCGGGTACCTGAAATANTAAAAAAAAAAGTATTTAAGGATGGCAGTTAACTCTGAAGCAAAATCGGCTTTAAGCCGTCCCATCTCTTCTCAGGCACCTTGACGAACTGCTGTGCCATTGTGTTTACATAGATTTCCTCTTTCTTGTGCTTGGATAGAGGCTCCAAGCCAAATCCTTGCGAGCCGGGAGATAGAACCTTGATGCTCAAACCAAGGCCTCGACAAGCAGAAGTAAAGATTACAGGCTTCACCAAACGGGAAGGCAGCTGCGGCCCCGGCAAGTTCAAAACGCTGTTGTACAGCGGCAAAATGGGCTCTCCTCTCTCCAGCCCATAATAGTCCATGGCAGTGAAGAGGGTGGCCAAGTCTTCATCAGATACCTCGGGCTCCGGGTCAGACAGCTCCGGGATATCTCCAAAAGGGAACTCCCTCCTATTCACATCCTCATAAAAATCTGGGGATGACGACCCCTCAGCAGCAGTAGCAGCACCAGTCTGCGTGACTGCTTCTGCAGCAGCAAAAACAGAAGTATTTACAGGATCCGCCAAACGCCTCAACTCATCCGATGGGGTCGGTGAAGGCAACTTAGCTCCAGGGGAAGGGGAGCGAGGAAGAGAAGGAAGCCCAGAGGCAGCTTCACCCTCAGCACCAAAAGATTGCTCTCTATGATCAGCCATTTCTGCAAATGAAGGCAGTTTAAAGTCAGAATATTGATATAAAATCTTCAAGTTGCAAAGAAAGACAAAATTCTATCAAAGTATGATGATATATTGTTAGAAAGAAGGAAACTTCCTGCTACTTCAAGTTTTTAAACAGGAAGAGTCAACTCAGAAACTAGAATATTACAGTGAAATTTACATATTCCTTAACTTTGATTTGATTTTATTTTTTAAGTAAAGAGATTGAAATATAGAGGTATTTTACTTCTATTCTATAAGTTGAGGAAATTCTTACACAATTAAGGGGATTTCAGATCCAGTGTTATAAATTTCTCATGTCTACTGCAAATTCAAGGTTTTAATCCTTTATTATTAAGTTCTCCCGCAAAAATCCTGGAAGATAAACCCTAAGCGGCAGCACCGCAAAGAGATATGTGAAAGACAAAGACTTAAAAAAAAAAAGGGTTTCAGTTTCAAGTTCTCAGCCGAAGATTTCTTGCAGCAAGAAGCCCTAGATGGCGCAATGAAGCAAGAAAAGTTCTTCTTAAAGGATGAAGATTAGTCTTCAAAGCCTTCGGCCGCAACCCACCTTCTTCAGGTTTTGGGGCCGAAGAAGAAGATGAAGAAGTGAAGGCAGAAAGATCGCAAAGGCCGCAAGGTCGCCGGAGATGCGCAAGACTCAAGTGCTAAGAGGGTTCTCTCTCTGTCTGCTCTCAAGTTCGCGCAAAGGAGGAGACTGATGAAACAGTCCCTTAAAAAGCTGCGCACCGAATGGCGGTTACCGAAAGTACCCACCCTTCGGTGGGGGGCATTTGTTGGGCTGGATTTCATCGCAGTCGCACAATGTGCGCAAGTTTTAATCTTAGCCTTCCACAAGAATTCCCTTTTCCGCAACCTTTGGCGGGCTCTCTTTTTACCCCACTTTTCAAGGCCTTTTCTGGAAACAGATGATAGCCATTAAGTCATTTCCGTCAGTTTAAGGAACGGCACTAAGTAACAGCCGTTACAGTGATCTGCGGCGCAATTGTTGTTACCCCTGTCTTTCCTCTAATGGCGCAGGGCTGAAATTGGCTAAGTGTTTCCAATACAGGCAACTTCCAAATTCTCGCACAGTGCGGATATAAGGCTAATCGATGCCATATTTTGCACACAGGTTCCTCTCGTCATGCCCTACTTTTCCCGCATATCAGATTTTGAATTAGGTGCAAGAATTTCTTATGCGCAGAAATGTTACTTGCGGTCTCATTGTTCAACCATAACAGACTGCAGTTTATATAATTATTGCGCATAGCACTTGTACTGCATATTTCACCACAATTTTTGGTGGTTAAGCTTCTCTCATCAAGATCCGCAAGTCTCGTAAGTCAGACCTTCAAATTGGATCAGGGATTTGGCTGAGCGCATAAATGTTGTATGCTGCCTTCACTGTTCTTCTGCAGCAGACTGCTGACTACAGTGAATCTTCTTTATTATTCAAGAACGGCTGAGATTTGAGCCACAGGGATACGTAAGGGTTCTGTCTGTTGAACTTCCATTCAGAGCAGTTATATTCTCTGATTGGAGCGTGTCCTTTCTTCTTCCTGAGGCTATTAATGCCTGTCTTTAACCGGACGTCCCTTGGACTCCCGAAATCTTTATTCTCAGCAGAAACGAAGAGACATCCGTTACCGGTCCCCTCCCCTCTATAAATAGAGGAGCTCTGTGACCGAGAAGACACCTTTGGACCGCTCAAGACTTCTCGAAGTGCTGCGCCTTCATCCTCTTACAGCCCGAGACTGAATCTTCTTACTTCATACTTCTTTAACTTCTTCCAAGTCTTTCGGGACTTGCGACTTTCGTCTTTCTTCACAACTTTCATCAGACTTTCTCTTTCCCCAAGGTGATTATCTGATGATGATCGGAAGAACGTAACACCGGGCTGTGAAGATCATGAAGATGAAACTTTGACTTTTACCATACTTTATTTTATTCCTTGATAAAGAGATCTTCCGTCCATCCTTTATCAAGAGAAAGTAAAGATCCAAGCACTTGATGAATCAAAAGAACTTTCATCAGCTTTCTTAACTTTCAATTCCTTGAGTCTATAACACTCAAGAGAGTATTAAACTTTTATGGAAACTTTGATAAACTGAACCTGGACTGAACAGAGACATTTTAAGACTTATGTCTTTATTCAGAAATAACAGAAATATAACTTTCAAAGGATACAGAAAATTGAAGTAAACTGTCGCAAAAGCTTTCTTATGCTTCTCTGGAATTTTTGCGACTTTGAACACTTGACTTATCCTTAAACTTTGCGACTAAAGCATTAAAACTTAACCTCTTCTATGACTTAAAGTCTGAAGTCACTTAAAATTCAAACTTTTGTTCGTCCCTTATGATCTGCTTAATATGATGCGCGTGATCTTCAGTCTTAATGACTTAAGGATTTTCTTTAGCTTTGTAAGACCAAAATGTCAACTTTAAGATAAATTCAAGTTAATCGTCGCATAATCGATTTTAGACCCTGCTCTCTATTATGCGACAGGTTTTGAGAATTTCTCACTTAACTATTGTATTGGCTGCGCGACAAAATTATTCCTGTGGGCTCATATACTTAAATGTACAGTAGCCTGCGGAGAGAGAATTACAGAGAGTATACTTAACTCATATCCTGTGGAGTCTAAGTCCACAGAGGTCACTCTCTGTCCTGTGGAATTCAAGTCCACAGAGGTTATCCTTTTTCTATACACACACACACTCAGTACAAGACAGACATCCATATCTTTATATAGCTTCAGTCTGCTTAAGACTTAACTTATTTAGAAACCAACCAACTTAATCTCCGGTAGTTCACTATGATGGACAGAGATCATAGTTGAACATAATTAACTAGAGATTAATTTGAACTCGTTGGAACATAATACCCACATAAACCTTTAAACCCTTTCTTAATTAAATTCCTTGTTTTCTCATAATCAAGAGAAGATGAAGATGTTCACATCTTCATCTTTTACACCGTTAATCGTTCAAAGAAGCGGTACGATTCCTAACCGAATTTGGGAACTTAATCAATTCCGATCTTACCCTTTTTAGCCAAGACCATCAACCTTGGGCAAAGCCAAAAATATGATGAGATCAGAAAGATAGGCGGACGACTTGACCATAAGGTCGGATGTTTCCGTGAGCAGTAAGCAGCGGATCTCCCCTTTTTTTTGGGGAAAGCTGGTGGCCTTTTTGGCGTGTTAATTCTTTCGACGGGGCGGCCTTCTTCGTTCGATAGATCCGGTCGAGGTGGTTTTCGTTTACCAGCGCGTAGGTGGTCTAAGTTCCTATGACCGAGTCTTTCTGGCCCCTGTGAACATATTTTCTTAATGTATTAAAGAGGGCCTCTCACACCGGTGAAAAGTGGTAGGTGTCCACTAACGGCTATTCCTGGCTCGGCTCCGATAACGCAATTCCGGGAGGAGTCGGTAGTTGGGCACTGGATCCCTTCGGACCTGGAGAACGTGTGACGCTGGGTCGGGGTTTGGTGAACCAACAGGTCGCTCCTCTAGTTGAAGGAAGTATCGGGCCCCTTTTTCGTTGCCTAGGTTACACCTTCGGAATACCCCAGACGGGGATTTCGCTCTACTCCCCCCAATCTTCACTTTACGCCACGCCGACTCTCCGTCGTGGAATTAGACCAAGGGGAATCCCCATAGGACCCCGTCTCCCGCATCTTATCTTTCGCACGTAGGAGATCGAGACACAGCCTCAGGGCTATGGGGAAAGTAGATCGATTGCCCTAGATAGACAACTACATAGAGGGTCTCCACTAGTCTATAAAGAAGTTTCAAAAAATTTATCGGTAGTAGTCCGGTCGCACCCGAACAATAATATTCCAGAGGGAAATGCACCTAAGATCAAATATTTTGAGCCGGCTTCCGTGGAAAATTCAGACTTTCTTTTTGATGCTGCGATCACATAAAAACATAAACTTTGAGGCTCAATAGCTAAATACATGGCAATTGAATCATGAGCCGGGATCATTAAGAGCATACTGCGAGTAGGAAGTGGAATTAATACAATGGATTCAGAAGCATCAAACCTCTCTTTTTCGAAAGAATCGAAACACATCGAAATGGTACCAGCCGTACTTAATAATGGAAGGATTTGGCAGAAATATGTAAAATTGTCCCTCCTAAAAAGATTATTCCAGAATAAATGGGCAATAGTTAGGAGAGGTGCGCCAGCGGCGAGCAGAAGCAAGGTTATTAGATACCGAAGGAAAGCCCGGCCAGAACCACACGTGCAAGTTTCCCTGCATGTGGCTCGTCCCTGATAACTTCTTCGGATTTGCGTGAACTAGCGGACCGATCACTAAGTGGGATGCTCCCTCCAGCATGAGCGAACCTTTTCAGAACTGGTTAGGAATGGGCGCCACTATCCCAGCCCGGATCCAGCCAGGTTCTATTGATCATGTCCCCTTCCCAACAGTTGTACCTTGTCTTGGGGCGTCTTTGGCTTTACTATAAAGCCCGCCGGAAAAATAAAAGTCTTTCTCTTCCCGTCCCGGGGAATACTGAGGCAGAGGTGCGTCCACAGAAGAGGAAATCGCAATGCATCTTGCTCAGCAGGCCTAGCTTGGAGTGGGAGTCTTGCGGGAGTAAGGTAAGGAAAGTGGCCTAAGAGAGGAAGCCAAACCAACCAGGGCCTATTGAGCGCAGCTAAGCTAATATGCGCCAGAGAAAGAAAAGGAGGTAAGCTCTATTCGGTCCGGAGCATTGATTCCCCATAACGAATAGGCTAACTCTATCTCTCAATTGCCTATCCTGTGCTCGAGAGGGTCCCCCAGTTCCTCGGCTGCACCTCGAGGTGCATTTAGTTGTCTAACTTTATACTCGGGATATTCCCCACTCCATGGGACCTTTCGCTCATCCATTCAGCCCGCCCGTCCAGACGCGGCGCCCTTTCGCATTATCATCTACCGCCCTTTCTTTCCTCCCGTCCCTTCACGCATGAAGATCGTCGTATGTATGTTCGACTTCGGTTGCCGGTGCTATAGAGTACATTATGGCAGGATCAGTCACCTGGGCAAACCAACCCTCCTCCAAGAAGAATTGTGCTATGCCCCCCCGATATCCCTATAGAGCGAAAGAGCTGCCTGGTGATCCCTAGGTTGCAGCACGTCCGGTCGTTAACTCCTCGCTAGCTGCCGCCGTTTCTAGGACCGACCGACGCCTCACCTGCACAGGTACCTACGTAGTGTAGTGTCGGTCGCACATTCATAATAGCGTTCGGACTCATGTGCCTTCCAGAACCAGGGGAGTTCCCTTGCTCCTGCTGCGTACGATTAGCCAGCCTTGCGGCGGCAAAAGGATTAGGACGTCCCCCCATGCTACGGTTCCCTGCGGTCCGGCCGCATTAGGTTAGG